>NC_057807.1:403033368-403192354 GCF_018294505.1 Triticum aestivum
AATCCTACCGAGTGGAGAGCAAACCTCCCACTCGGGGGTTAGCTGCAGCCCAGTGCTCGCTTAAGTTTCTAAAATCCTACCGAGTGGACAGCAAACCTCCCACTCGGGGGCTTAGCTGCAGCCCAGTGCTCGCCTAAGTTTCTAAAATCCTACCGAGTGGAGAGCGAACCTCTCACTCGGAGGCTTAGCTGCAGCCCAGTGCTCGCCTAAGTTTCTAAAATCCTTCCGAGTGGAGAACAAGTTTCTCACTCGGAGGCTTGGTTGCAACCCAGCACTCGCCCAAACATGACGAGCACAGGTCGACTGCAATTTGTGCTTCACTCCTACCTGCAAAAGAGCATTACAGATGCTAGTATATATTCCAACCCAAAGAAGATGGTTGTCCAAAAGAAGCAAGCGTATTTCAACGGCAAATCAAGTTCGGATAACGTCCTACGGACCCAGAAGTGCTCAGGCATCAAGCCTGTAAAGTTTGTCGGTTACAAAAATCACTCGGCATTCTGAGGCAAATTCAAATCATCGAGCATAGAAGTTTTTTTACCCCTCCTGTGGAGGGCTAGAAGGCGTAACAAACTCGTCCAGGTCGACCCCATCTGCAATCCGAGTGGCGGCCGCGTTGAAGGTCTCCATGAAAGAACGGAAGTCATGCTTCCTAGTGTTAGCCACCTTGAGAGACACCAGCTTGTCTTCTCTCGCTTCCTTGCAGTGGACACGGACCAAGGACAGAGCGACGTCAGCACCACACCTGGCAGAAGACTTCTTCCATTCTTGCACTCGACTCGGAACTTCGTTCAGTCGAGTCATCAGCGACTCAAGGTCGTTTTGAAGCGTTTCTTCTGGCCAGAGCGATGTGTCGATGCACGACGTTGTGGCCTTCAGTCTTGCAAGGTAATCGACCACTGCAGCAACGCGAGACTCGAGGCAGAGCATGTTCATAGCGGTTTCATTCTTCACCGGAGAATTGATGGGATCCAAGCCAGTCTCCGCTCGACTAGTCTCCTCTTCAAAGTTTTGGCAGAATTATGTGGACATGATTCAAGGATAAGCTAATGCCCTTACAGCAAGTCAGTAATTACCAATCGGAGATAAAGGGTTACCTTCGAGCATGAGGAATAGCTTCTTGGCGAGTCCTCCCAGATAAACCTCCAAGTCATTCTTCTTTCCCACCAGTTTGCCAGCTTTGTCGCTCAGGACCATATTGGTGTTCTTCAGTCGAGTGACTTCTTGGTTGGCCACGTCGAGAGCAGCCTTCAGATTAGTGTTTTCCTCTTCAAGTTTGTTAACAGAAGTCAACTTTTCTTCTGCAAGTTTTGTCTTGTCCGAAGCCGCTTTCTGCGCCTCGGCGAGGTCAAGGTCCTTCTTCTTCAGAGCATCCCTCAGTTTTTCTGCAAAAATCACAATAAGATCAGACTCGGAGACAGGCAAGAAGCAAGGATAGTCGTCAAGATTCTCACCAAACATACCTTTTGCTTCCTCCTTCGACTTCGTAAAGTTCTCTTGGACAAGCTTCTGGTCAAGTTCAAGCTGGATATGCTTGTTCTCCAATTCGGTATAACAAGAAACAAGGTCACAAGATTTCTGCGAAAGATCAGTCAACAGACATCAACGACAGATCACTTCCGAGTGACTAAAAGAAAAATCGTAGCATTTCTAAGACTACAGCCGAATCTAAACATTCAACTGTAGTCTCGGGGACTACACCCAGTGGGTGCACTCAGCGTGCCCCCACTAGTTCTATCGGCTAGACTCAGAGTCGATCAGTCGACCGGTAGCAGTTAACTATCAGCAGTAAAAAAATCAGACCATAGCCGACTGCCAGCAATCGACAACGGTCTCAGGGACTACAGCCAGTGGGTGCACTCAGCGTGCCCCCACCAGTTCTATTATTCCACTCGACCAAGCTCATGTGGAACAAGTAAAGCGAGAAATCTCAAGACACAAATACTACAGTCGACTGCCAGCAGTCCACCGTAGAGTTAACACACCCAGTGGGTGCATGACAAACATCAAGATTTCCAGTCGATGTTTAACTAACCTGGACATTACTCTGGAGAGCTGAACTCGCGTCATAAGCTGCTTGGCTGGCGGTTCGGATCGCCTTCACCTGCTCCATCATAATCCCGGCCTGGCGTATGGCTTCCTTGGCAGCGCTTGCTTGGTCCTCCGGGACGTGGTAGGTGGAGAAGAGGGAAGACGGGTCAGCACTCGACGATGAAGGGCGAGCAACTGTCAACGGCTCCACAAAGGACACGGTAGCCCGAGCAATGTTGCTTCCCTCTGGAACCAGTGGTCCAGGTGCTGACACAACCTGAGCAGCCTTGCCAACAGTTGCCTTCCTGCTCCTCCTTTGCCTCAGTGGCGCTTCATCATCATCATCAGGAAGATCGATGACAACGTTAGGTGGAGCTGCAAAAGAAATTCAAAGTCAAAAATAAAGATTCAATCGACCGAAAGCGAAACCGCGCAGATCATACCAGGATGAGAAGTAGCAGCATCTCCCGTTTCTTGATCTTCATGCCTGGCTGAAGTCTCAGAAGTAGCAGCACTGCGATTTCAAATATCAGTCGGTCAGCGATTGAGTCGACCAAGGATAAAAAATATGGGTTATGACGTTACCCAGAAACAGTCGGAATCTCCATCCTCATCTTTGGTAGGGCCTTCGCCGGTTTTGTCGGGGCCGCTCGGGGTTGCTTCGACGCCTTTTCAGTCGGCGCCGGTGAAGTTGTCCGAGGGCATTTCGTCAACTACCCAGCAGGCACGACTCCCTTGCCGCGTTCGGCCGCAGGGTCGTGGGCGAGCTTGGACCTCCTTTCGGAACGAGGAGGCACAACTTCCTCCTCCTCTTCCTCCTCCTCTTCCTCCTCATCGGAGCCTGCGTCTTCATCACCCTCATTGGCATCCGACTCCCACTCCTCTTGACTTTCGCCTCCACTTCCTTCCTCCTCTTCGGCCTGTGCTTGCGCCCCGTTGGGTATCAAGTAAAACTCGGTGGTTTCCTGAAAGACAACAAGCAAGACAAAAGTCAATCGACTAATCTACGACGAAACAGAACGGACGGAGCAATCGGAGAAAAATGGTCGTACCTTGTCCACCTCATAAGATTGGTCGAGTGGCGAGATCCTCCTGGCTCCATGAGGGTTGTTCTTGTTCCCCGTAATGGCAGTCATCCACCTCTCCAGTGTGGCATCATCGACCTCCTCTGGGTGGACCCGAGTGGTGTCTTCAGTACCAGAGTACAACCACATCGGATGGCCCCGATACTGGAGAGGTTGGATGCGCCGCCGAAGGAAAACCTCCAGAAGGTCCATGCCAGTCACACCATCACGAATCAACTGGACTACTCGCTCCATCAACATTTTAACCTGAGCCTTATCCTCCGGAACTACTTTCAGAGAGGATGGCTTGTTCACTCGACTCATAGAGAAAGGAGAGAGCCGAGTCGACTGCCCTGGCGTCGACTGGTCTTGGTAGTAGAACCAGGTCGACTGCCACCCTCTGACTGACTCGGGAAGGATCATAGCTGGAAAAGCGCTCTTACTCCTCATCTGGACCCCGAGACCCCCACACATCTGGATTACCTGAGTTCTCTCGTCGTTGGGGCTGGCCTTTTTCACCGTTTGAGAACGACAAGTGAATATGTGCTTGAAGAGGCCCCGGTGCGGCCGACAACCCAAGAAGTTTTCACACAAAGATACAAAAGCGGCGAGATAGGCAATGGAATTGGGGGTAAAGTGGTGAAGCTGAGCCCCAAAGAAATTCAGAAACCCTCGAAAGAAAAGATACGGTGGCAGAGAGAACCCTCGATCTACATGAGTCGCCAAGAGGACGCACTCACCCTCCTGAGGCTGTGGATGCCACTCCATCCCCGGGAGCCTTGCTGCCCCGTGCGCAATCAGGCCTTCGTCGGCCAGGTCGTCGAGATCCTTTTGGGTGATGGTCGAGCGGATCCAATCACCCTGGATCCAACCTTGCGGAAAACGAGACCGCGACGAGGATCCCCCTCGACTGGTCGCTCTCCCCTTCACCTTCGCCGTCGTTGTCGCCTTCTTCGCCCGCTCCAAAGCCGTCATCTTCTCTTTCACCATTGTCGCCGATGAGGCTGGAACGGAGCAGCGGCGTCGGGCAATTGGTGGCACAGCGGATGAATCTGGAGGCGAGGGAGGAGAGAATGAGGAGGCACTGTTCAAAAAACCTCCGCCAGTTTCCTTATATGGAGTCACTTCCGAGTGGCCGACAGGTAGGCCCAGGCGATCCTGTCAAATCTCGAAACAGTCGCGCAGGCGATACGTGGCGAAAAAGGCGGCATGGGAATCGAGGCGTCCCTGCCTTATCCCATCCGAGTACCGCGGTCTTCTCCGCTTCGCGCGCTTCCCAAAAATTTCGGATCCCACTAAATCCGCTAACCGCAGGGCAACTTGTCAGACGGAAGATCTCCTGCGATCTGTTGCTCGGAAATCTCCAAGTTCATAAAGTTCACTCGACAGATATAAAGAATGGATCAAGGCGACTGAACGAAAGTTGACACCCTCACTTGAAAGTCATTGATCCAGAGCAAAACACCTTTACAGCACTAGAATGCAGGCCGGGAAGATTGCCAACTCCCTCCCCACTCAAACCTCGATCCATTCGGGGGTACTGATGAAGTCATGTACCTAGGGTAGGGTCATGAACCTGTACAAGGTACCCTCCCCAAGGACATCTTTTAGAAGAAGCCGTCTTCCAGTCGACCTAGAGGAACTCCATTCGACGGACTAGAAGACACTTGACCAACCTGAAGACACTTGACCATGAAGACTCACTCGACCACCAGGAGTTCAAGATCTACTCTTTATCCAAACGGTCTGTAATTAAGTAGTCTTTATGGTCATGATGACACTTTATGCAAGGCATTACCAGTAACGCCTGACCTTAATGTACTTTAACCCTCCGCTACGTGGGCTGGCTGGGGTCTTGGCGTCCTCTATATAAGCCACCCCCCTCCACTGGTAGAAGGGTTCGCACCCCTGTAACTCTCACACACATAATCCAGTCGACCGCCTCCGGGCTCCGAGACGTAGGGTTGTCACTTCTTCTGAGAAGGGCCTGAACTCGTAAAACCCTTGTGTGCACAACTGCTCCATAGCTAGGATCTTGCCACGACTTGGAGGTGGCCGACTGGCGGGCCACCGCGTGCCTCACCCACCACTAAAGCCTCGACCGACCGGAACGCATGCGCTGGCGGGAGACAGGGAGAGAGGACGACGCAGGGGTCGACCGATACAGGGCCGATGGTTGCCGCAGGAGGACGCCGCGGACACACGTGCGAAAGTGTGTCGCCCCGCGAACGGGGAGCGCGTCGATGTCGAAAGGAGCCTCCTGAAGCCAAGCAGAGTCGTCGGCGATGAACGTGAGCACGCCGAGACGGATCTCGTGGCCCTCAACCAAAACTCCGCCAGAAACCATGATGAAGGTGATTGGAACAATCGCAACTTCTCCAGTAAGTCGCTAAGACACCTGCCCCACGGTGGGCACCAACTGTCGTGGTTCTGAGTCTGACAGTAGAATAGGGGGGTAGGAATGGAGAGGCAAGATCCTAGCTATGGAGCAGTTGTGTACGGAAGGTGTTTACGAGTTCAGGCCCTTCTCGGAGGAAGTAATAGCCCTATGTCTCGGAGCCCGGAGGCGGTCGACTGGATTATATGCGTATAAGTTACAAGGGTGCGAACCCTTTACACTGAGGAGGGGGATGGCTTATATAGAGTTCGCCAGACCCCTCCGGCCCTCAGTTATGTAGGGTTTAAAGTACATTAAGGTCTGGCGTTACTAGTAATGCCATACATAAAGTGCTATCATGACCATAAAGACTACTTAATGACAGACCGTTTGTGTGCAGAGTGACCCTAGATCTCCTGTCGATCGAGTGAGTGGCTTCATGGTCGAGTGTCTTCGAGTACGTCGAGTGAAATCCTTCCAGGTCGACTGAAACGTAGTTTCTTCTAGAGATGTCCTTGGGGAGGGTACCTTGGATAGGTCCATGACCCTACCCTAGGTACATGGCTTCATCACCAGGCGCACAGCGGCCCAGAGAGCAGAGGCCCATCTATGAAGGAGTGTTTCACCCAATTGGGCTGAGCCTAGTAGTTGTACTGCATGCAAAAAAATTTGGGGCCCCTCAAAACTATGGGCCCTGTGCGGGCGCACAGGTTGCACCCCCATGGGCTCGGGCCTGGTGAGACCGAGATCCCATCGGTGAGACCGAACTAATTAGGGTTTGGCAGTGGCTATGTCAAATGAACTCGGTGGTGCCGGATAGATCAAATCGGTGGGGCCGAATTTGACATTTAGTATTAGGACATATGTGGATATGATAAAGTGGTTGAGGGGTTTGGAGCATATCACTAAGCACTTTGAGCAAGCAAGCCATTAAGCAACACCTCATCCCCTTTTAATAGTATTGGCTTTCCTATGGACTCAATGTGATCTTGGATCACTGAAATGAAAATGTAGAGTCTTGAGCTGTCGCCAATGTTTGTCCTTAGCATCTTGAAGGGGTTCCACATCCTCTTGTCCATGCCACTCCAATGTTGAACTTATCTGAAATATACTAAGTAGAAGTATTAGTCCAACAAGAGATATGTTGACACTAATTACCAAAATCACCCAGGGAGCACTTGTGCTTTCACATATGTTCCTTTCTCATAATAATTTTCAGTAGAACCATGACTAAATTCAACAATATAGCCATCACATAAAGCATTCTTTTCATAATGCATAAGCATAGAAATTTTGTTACTCCCCACATAAGCAAATGTACTCTCTTCAATAGTAGTGGGAGCAAACTCAACAAAATAACTATCACGGGATTGAAAATTAAAATCATGATGACAACTTTCATGCATATAATTATTCTCTATAACATATACGTCATCACCATAATCATCGTAGATAGGAACTCTGTTGTCATAGTCAACTGGAACCTCTTCCAAAATAGTGGAATCATCATTAAATAAAGCCATGACCTCTCAAAATCCACTTTCATCAATATAATCATCATAAATAGGAGGCATGCTTTCATCATAATAAAATTTATCATCAAAACTTGGGGGACTAAAAATATCATCTTCATCAAACATAGCATCCCAAAGCTTATGATTTTGCATATCATTAGCATCACTGATATTCAAAGAATTCATACTATCAACATTGTAATCATGCTCATCATCCAAGGAATTTATGCCAAACATTTTGTTGAATTCTTCTTCTATCAATTGAGCACAATTTTCCTTTCCATCATTTTCACGAAAGACATTATAAACATGAATAATATGATGCAACCTCAATTCCATTTTTTTGTAGTTTTCTTTTATGAACCAAACTAGTGATAAAACAAGAAACTAAACGATTCAATTGCAAGATCTAAAGATATACCTTCAAGCACTCACCTCCTTGGCAATGGTGCCAAAAAAGAGCTTGATGTCTACTATGCAACTTTATTCTTGTAGACTCGTGTTGGGCCTCCCAGCGCAGAGTTTTGTAGGACAGTATCAAATTTCCCTTAAGTGGATGACCTAAGGTTTATCAATCTGTGGGAGGCGTAGGATGAAGATGGCCTCTCTCAAACAACCCTACAACCAAATACATGAAATCTCTTGTGTCCCCAACACACCCAATATAATGGCAAATTGTATGGGTGCACTAGTTCAGCGAAGAGATGGTGATAAAAGTGTAATATGGATGGTAGAAATATATTTTTATAATCAGAATAAATAAAAACAGCAAGTTAGCAATTGATAAAAGTGAGCACAAACGGTATTGCAATGCTTGAAAACAAGGCCTAGGGTCCGTACTTTCGCTAGTGCAATCTCTCAACAATGCTAATCTAATTGGATCATATAACCATCCCTCAACGTGTGATGAATAATCACTCCAAAGTTCTTATCTAGCGGAGAACATAAGAAGAAATTGTTTGTAGGGTACGAAACCACCTTAAAGTTATTCTTTCCGTTCAATCCATTCAAGAGTTTGTACTAAAATAACACAAAGTTATTATTTTCGTTCGATCTATTCAAGAGTTCATACTAAAATAACACAAAGTTATTCTTTCTGTTCGATCTATCCAAGAGTTTGTACTAAAATAACACCATACGATACGCATCAACCAACTCTAATGTCATCTAGATACTCCAATGTCACCACAAGTATCCATGAGTTAATTATATGATATGCATCAAACAATTTCATATTCATAATACTTGATCCAACACAAAGAACCTTAAAGAGTGCCCCAAGATTTCTACCAGAGAAATAAGGACGAAAACGTGCATCAACCCCTATGCATAGATTACCCCAATGTCACCTCGGGAATCCGTGAGTTGAGTACCAAAACACATATCAAGTGAATCAATATGATACCCCATTGTCACCACGGGTATTCATAGCAAGACATACATCAAGTGTTCTCAAATCCATAAAAGTATTCAATCTGATAATAACAAAATCTCAAAGGGAAAACTCAATTCATCACAACAAGATAGTGAGGGGAACCAACTAATTAACAAAGCCCGCGATACATCAAGATCATGCCATCTCAAGAACATGAGAGAGAGAGAGAGATTAAACACATTGTTATGGGTACAAACGCTCAGTCCCGAGGGTGGACTACTCCCTCCTCATCATGGTGGCCACCGGGATGATGAAGATGGCCTCCGGTGATGATTTCCCCTTCGGCGGGGTGCCGGAACAGGGTCTAGATTGGTTTTTCATGGATACAAAGGCTTGTGCCGGCGGAACTGTCGATCTAGGGTTATCTTGGGGGTTTTAGGAATATTTGGCAATTTATAGGGTGAAGAGGCGGTGTGGGAGGCCACCGAGGTGGGCACAACCCACCTGTGCGCACCTGGGCCCCCAAGCGCGCCCTGGTGGGTTGTGCTCCCCTCGGATCTCCCCTCTAGTACTTCTTTGGCCCACTGGGTGTCTTCTGGTCCAAAAAAATCTCCAAAAAATTTCGTTGTGTTTTGACTCCGTTTGGTATTGATTTTCTGCGCTGTAAAAAACAAGCAAAAAAACAGCAACTGGCACTGGGTACTATGTCAATAGGTTAGTCCCAAAAAGTGATATAAAGTTGCTATAAAATGATTTTAAAACATCCAAGAATGATAATATACCAACATGAATACTTCATAAATTATACATACGTTGCAGACGTATCAAGGCTCAAGGGGCGTCTTGCCCTTCGCCCCCTCGTGAGGTCTCTCGGGTGATCTGCTCCTGAGGTAACTGCATACAAAAGGTTCCACCTCATGGGAGTAGCGCACGCTCATTTGCTCACTCATGAGCATTACGCGAGGAGATAAGACACCAAGGACCTTGGTGGGGTGGCGTGCACAGGAGCAGGCCCGCAAGCCAGAGCCCGGTTGCTTGGGTTTTTCAGCTTTGTTGGGATTGACCCGGGCACAGACACCGTGTCCAACCCCCGCTCGCGTGATGTTCATGTGGGAGGTCGCAAGTGTGCGCGGCTCGCGAGGCAAGATACGATGAAACACACCATGTATGGAAACCAAAGCTTTACTGAAGAAAGATAACAAACTCCATTACACTAGCAAAAAGAGATGCAGTTGTTGTGTCCGGCATGGGTCAGCTTGAGGTTGGTGTAGCCCGTGGGGTCCCCTCAGTTACACATTCGAAAGAGAAAAAGAGGGGCTGCTGTGTCCGGCACGGGTCAGCTTGAGGTTGGTGCAGCTCGTGGGGCGCCCTCAATTGATTGTTCCGCCAGCGTGGAGCATGGGCGTTCCATCAGGGTGTGGTTATGATCGCGGCTCGACTGTTCCACCAGCACAAAGCATGGGGCTTCCACTTGGGCGTCGGCGGAAGCTCTCACGTGCTCGTCAGGCAAACGCATTGAGAGTTTCCAAGGCGTGTACAATCCCATTTCATTCATACACGTGAGGGTCACGGGTAGAACTTGCAGAGGTGTCGCCAAGGAAATTTGGGATTGCCTTGAGGAGGCCCTCGAAGGTGATGAAGCAATACGAAGATCTCGATTGGCTTTGCTCAAGCAAGAAGTCAATCTATTTGTGTGGAATGAGGGTGAAACCGCGGAAGAGGTATATTGGAGATTGAGGTCTCTTATTCTCAACTTGAGGACCTTTGGACGCACTTGGGAAAATGATGATTTCATTAGTACAAGTTCATTGATGCTATGGTTCTCACGGAACACACCATGGTGATGATGATACATCAATGCTCGGACTATCGCAAGTTGACCGCGGCACAAGTTGTATCCACTTTCTCCACTAATGTTCTTTTGGAGATCAAGTCCAAGAAGACCTATGGCAATGCTCAAGCAAACAAGAACACAAATCTTGCTTTGAAGGCTGCTACGTCTTGAGCTTGCGTTGGTTTTCCTTGAAGAGGAGAGGGTGATGCAGCAATAGTAGCATAAGTATTTCCCTCAGTTTTTGAGAACCAAGGTATCAATCCAGTAGGAGGCTCCTCAAAAGTCCCACGCACCTACACAAACAAACAAGAACTCGCAACCAACGCAATAAAGGGGTTGTCAATCCCTTCAAGGCCACTTGCAAAAGTGAGATCTGATAGAGATAATATGATAAGATAAATATATTTTTGGTATTTTATAATATAGATAGGAAAAGTAAAGATGAAAATAAAAGTAGATTGAAAGCTTATATGATAAAAGATAGACCCTGGGGCCATAGGTTTCACTAGTGGCTTCTCTCAAGATAGCATAAGTATTACGGTGGGTGAACAAATTACTGTCGAGCAATTGATAGAAAAGCGAATAATTATGAGATTATCTAGGCATGATCATGTATATAGGCATCACGTCCGTGACAAGTAGACCGACTCCTGCCTGCATCTACTACTATTACTCCACACATCGACCGCTATCCAGCATGCATCTAGAGTATTAAGTTCATACAGAACAGAGTAACGCATTAAGAAAGATGACATGATGTAGAGGGATAAACTCATGCAATATGATATAAACCCCATCTTTTTATCCTTGATGGCAACAATACAATATGTGCCTTGCTGCCCCTGCTGTCACTGGGAAAGGACACCGCAAGATTGAACCCAAAGCTAAGCACTTCTCACATTGCAAGAAAGATCAATCTAGTAGGCCAAACCAAACTGATAATTCGAAGAGACTTTCAAAGATAACTTAATCACACATAAAAGAATTCAGAGGAGATTCAAATATTTCTCATAGATAAAATTGATCATAAACCCACAATTCATCGAATCTCGACAAACACACCACAAAAAGAGTTACATCGAATAGATCTCCAAGAAGATCAAGGAGAACATTGTATTGAGATTCAAAAGAGAGAGAAGAAGCCATCTAGCTAATAACTATGGACCCGAAGGTCTGTGGTAAACTACTCACAACTCATCGGAAGGGCCTTGGAGATGATGTAGAGGCCCTCCATGATCGATTCCCCCTCCGGCGGAGCGCCGGCAAAGGCTCCAAGATGGGATCTCGCAGATACAGAAGGTTACGGCGGTGGAAATAGTTTTTCATGGTCGCTTCTGATGTTTTCGGGGTACATGGGTATATATAGGAGGAAGAAGTAGGTCGGAGGACGCTCTAAAAACTATGGATCACGTTTGTTCCAAAAAGATCGCTCCCGAAGGTTTCATTCCGTTTGGACTCTGTTTGATATTCCTTTTCTTCGAAACACTGAAATAGGCAAAAAAACAGCAATTCGGGCTGAGCCTCCGGTTAGTAGGTTAGTCCCAAAAATGATATAAAAGTGTAAGTAAAGCCCATAAACATCCCAAACAGGTAATATAATAGCATGGAACAATCAAAAATTATAGATACGTTGGAGACGTATGAAGCATCCCCAAGCTTAATTCCTGCTCGTCCTCGAGTAGGTAAATGATAAAAATAGAATTTTTGATGTGGAATGCTACCTAGCATAATTCTCAATGTAATATTCTTTATTATGGCATGAATGTTTAGATCCAAATGATTCAAAATAAAAGTTCATATTGATATAAGAAATAGTAATACTTCAAGCATACTAATCAAAGCAATCATGTCTTCTCAAAATAACATGGCTAAATAAAGTTCATCCCTACAAAATCATATAGTTAGGTCATGCTTCATTTTCATCACACAAAAATGCTCCCATCTTATACACCCCCGATGACAAGCCAAGCAATTGTTTCTTACTTAAATAATCTCAAACTTTTTCAACTTTCACGCAATACATGAGCGTGAGCCATGGATATATCACTATGGGTGGAATAGAATATGATGATGGAGGTTGTGTGGAGAAGACAAAAAAGGAGAAAGTCTCATATTGACGAGGATAACCAATGGGCTATGGAGATGCCCATCAATTGATGTCAACATGAGGAGTAGGGATTGCCATGCAACGGATGCACTAGAGCTATAAATGTATGAAAGCTTAACAAAAGAAACTAGTGGGTGTGCATCCAACTTGCTTGCTCATGAAGACCTAGGGCATTTTGAGGAAGCCCATCGTAGGAATATACAAGCCAAATTCTATAATGAAAAATTCCCACTAGTATATGAAAGTGACAACATAAAAGACTTTCTATATGAAGAACATGGTGCTACTTTGAAGCACAAGTGTGGAAAAGGACAGTAACATTGCCCCCTTTTTTTCTTTTTTTTCTTTTCCTTTTTTTCTTTGGCCTTTCTTTTTTTTCTTTTTCTTTTTTCTTTGGCCTTTCCTTTTTTTTGTTTGGGGACAATGCTCTAATAATGATGATCATCACACTTCTATTTATTTACAACTCATGAATTACAACCCAAAACTAAAACAAGATATGACTCTATATGAATGCCCCCGGCGGTGTACCGGGATGGGCAATGAATCAAGAGTGTTATTTTGAGACTTTCTCCTTTTTTGTCACGGGGTTTGCCACAAATACGATGTCAACTACATGATCATGCAAGGCAATATGACAATGATGATGTGTGTCATGATGATGAATGGAATGGTGGAAAAGTTGCATGGCAATATATCTCGGAATGGCTATGGAAATGCCATAATAGGTAGGTATGGTGGATGTTTTGAGGAAGATATAAGGAGGTTTATGTGTGATAGAGCGTATCATATCACGGGGTTTGGATGCACCGGCAAAGTTTGCACCAACTCTCAATGTGAGAAAGGGCAATGCACGGTACCGAAGAGGCTAGCAATGATGGAAGGGTGAGAGTGCGTATAATCCATGGACTCAACATTAGTCATAAAGAACTCATATACCTATTGCAAAAATCTACAAGTAATCAAAAACCAAGCACTACACACATGCTCCTAGGGGGATAGATTGGTAGGAAAAGACCATCGCTCGTCCCCGACCGCCACTCATAAGGATGCACAATCTAAGAACACCTCATGTTTCAAATTTGTTACACAACTTTCACCATACGTGCATGCTATGGGACTTGCTAACTTCAACACAAGCATTCTTTAAATTCATAATCACCCAACTAGCACGACTCTAATATCACTACCTCCATATCTCAAAACAATTACCAAGTATCAAATTGATCATAGCATCCAATTCACTTCCTATGATAGTTTTTCTTATACCCAACTTGGATGACCATCATTCTAGGACCAATTTTATAACCATAGCAAATACCATGCTATTATAAGAGACTCTCAAAAATAATATAAGTGAAGCATGAGAGATCAACAATTTCTACAAAATTAAGCCACCACCATGCTCTAAAAGATATAACTTCACAACACAAAACTCAACAGGAAATCTCATAAGCTCCGTTAGTGAAAGAAAGAAAAACCACCACATAAGGTACTGTAATGAAATAATTCTTTATTTATATTGGTGTTAAACCTACTGTATTCCAACTTCTTTATGGTTCATACCCTTACATACTAGCCATAGATGCACCAAAATAAGCAAACAACACACGAAAGGTAGAATCTGTCAAAAACAGAACAGTCTGTAGCAATCTGTAACTCTCAAATACTTCTGGAACTCTAAAAATCCTACCAAAATAGGAAGTCCTGGGCAATTTGTCTATTGATCTACAGCAAAAATAATCAACGCAAAAGCACGTTTCTGTGAATTACTAAAAGTATTTTCGTACGCGCAAAGTTTTTGTTTTTCAGCAGAATCAAATTAACTATCACCATAGGTTATCCTATAGGTTCTACTTGGCACAAACACTAATTAAAACATAAAAACACATCTAACAGAAGGTAGATGCAAAATTTATTACTAAACAGAAGCAAAAACTAAAAAACTAAAATAAAATTGGATTGCCTCCCAACTAGCGCTATCGTTTAACGCCCCTAGCTAGGCATAAAAGCGAGGATAGATCTAAGTAGTTCTATCTTTGGCACTCAATTCATAAGTAGCTCGCATGATAGATTCATAAGGTAATTTAAGTTTCTTTCTTAGAAAGTGCTCCATGCCTTTCCTTAATGGAAATTCGAATCTAATATTCCCTTCCTTCATATCAATAATCGCACCAATCATTCTAAGGAAAGGTCTACCAAGAATAATAGGACAAGAAAGATTGCAATATATATCAAGTACGATAAAATCTACGGGCACCAAATTCCTATTTGCAACAACAATAACGTCATTGATCCTTCCCATTTTCTTTTTAATGGTGGAATCCGCAAGGTGCAAATTTAAAGAGCAATCATCAAGATCATGGAAACCTAGAATATCACATAAAGTTTTCGGAATCGTGGAAACACTAGCACCCAAGTCACACAAAGCATAACACTCATGATCTTTAATTTTAATCTTTATAGTAGGTTCCCACTCATCATAAAGTTTTCTAGGTATAGAAACTTCCAAATTAAGTTTTTCATCATAAGATTGCATCAAAGCATCAACAATATGTTTGGTAAAAGCTTTGTTTTGACTATAAGCATGAGGAGAATTCACAACGGATTGCAACAAGGAAATACAATCTTCTAAAGAACAATTATCATAATTAAATTCCTTAAAATCCAAGATAGTGGGTTCAATGCTACTTAAAGTCTTGACCTCTCCAATCCCACTTTTACCAAATTTAGCATCAAGATCTAAAAACTCTGAATCATTGGGACACCTTTTAACTAAAGTTGACTCATCTCCAGTCCCATAATTATTAAGATTCATATTGCAAAACAAAGATTTAATAGGGGACACATCAATAACTTTTAGATCTTCATCATTATTTTCATGGAAATTAGAAGAACATGCTTTTACAAAGCAATCTTTCTTAGCACACAATCTAGCGGTTCTTTCTTTGCACTCATCAATGGAAATTCTCATAGCTTTGAGAGACTCATTGATATCATGCTTAGGAGTAGTAGATCTAAGTTTCAAAGAATCAACATCAAGCGAAAGTCTATCAATGTTCCTAGCCAAATCATCAACTTTAAGCAATTTTTCTTCAAGCAAAGCATTAAAATTCTTTTGAGAGATCATAAATTCTTCAACGCTATTCTCAAAATCAGAGGGCATCTTATTAAAATTACCATAAGAATTATTGTAGGAATTTCCATAATTATTAGAGGAATTACTAGGGAACGGTCTAGGATTAAAGTTTCCTCTATAAGCATTATTACCAAAATTATTCCTACCAACAAAATTCACATCCATAGATTCATTATTATTCTCAAACAAAGTAAATAAAGGCATATCATTGGGATCAATAGAAGCACTCTTAGTAGCAAACAAATTCATATGTTCATCCATCTTTCCACTCAAAACATTAATTTCTTCTATCGCATGCACTTTTTTACTAGTAGATCTTTCGGTGTGCCATTGAGAATAATTAGCCATAATGTTATCAAGGAGTTTAGTAGCTTCTCCTAAGGTGATTTCCATAAACGTGCCTCCCGCGGCCGAATCTAAAAGATTTCTAGAGGCAAAATTCAAACCATGAGTAGGGCAATTGCGAATCATCAATTTCATTCTTTCCCAAGATTGGGCAACATGCTCATGATCAAGTTGTTTAAAATTCATAATATCGTTCCTAAGAGTGATGATCTTAGCGGGAGGAAAATACTTAGAGATAAAAGCATCTTTGCACTTATTCCATGAATCAATACTATTCTTAGGCAAAGACGAAAACCAAACTTTAGCACGATCTCTAAGTGAAAACGGAAATAACTTCAATTTAACAATATCATTATCCGTGTCTTTCTTCTTTTGCATCTCACACAAATCAACAAAGTTGTTTAGATGGGTAGTGGCATCTTCACTAGGAAGGCCGGAGAATTGATCTTTCATAACAAGATTCAGCAAAGCAGCATTGATTTCACAAGACTCAACATCATTAAGCGGAACAATCGGAGTACTAAGGAAATCATTATTATTGGTATTGGAGAAATTACACAATTTGGTATTATCTTGCGCCATCGCAACAAGCAATCCAACACACAAGCAAACAAAAAGGCAAGTGAAAGAGAGAGGAGATTGGGAAAGAGAGTGCGAATAAAACGGCAAGGGTGAAGTGGGGGAGAGGAAAACGAGAGGCAAATGACAAATAATGTAAATGTGAGGGAGATGAGTTTGTGATGGGTACTTGGTATGCCTTGACTTGAGCGAAGACCTCCCCGGCAATGGCGCCAGAAATCCTTCTTGCTACGTCTTGAGCTTGCGTTGGTTTTCCTTGAAGAGGAAAGGGTGATGCAGCAATAGTAGCATAAGTATTTCCCTCAGTTTTTGAGAACCAAGGTATCAATCCAGTAGGAGGCTCCTCAAAAGTCACACGCACCTACACAAACAAACAAGAACTCGCAACCAACGCAATAAAGGGGTTGTCAATCCCTTCAAGGCCACTTGCGAAAGTGAATCTGATAGAGATAATATGATAAGATAAATATATTTTTGGAATTTTATAATATAGATAGGAAAAGTAAAGATGCAAATAAAAGTAGATTGAAAGCTTATATGATAAAAGATAGACCCGAGGGACATAGGTTTCACTAGTGGCTTCTCTCAAGATAGCATGAGTATTACGGTGGGTGAACAAATTACTGTCGAGCAATTGATAGAAAAGCGAATAATTATGAGATTAACAAGGCATGATCATGTATATAGGCATCATGTCCGTGAAAGTAGACCGACTCTTGCCTGCATCTACTACTATTACTCCACACATCGACCGCTATCCAGCATGCATCTAGAGTATTAAGTTCGTAAAGAACAGAGTAACGCATTAAGAAAGATGACATGATGTAGAGGAATAAACTCATGCAATATGATATAGACCCCATCTTTTTATCCTCGATGGCAACAATACAATACGTGCCTTGCTGCCCCTGCTGTCACTGGGAAGGGACACCGCAAGATTGAACCCAAAGCTAAGCACTTCTCCCATTGCAAGAAAGATCAATCTAGTAGGCCAAACCAAACTGATAATTCAAAGAGACTTGCAAACTTAATTACACATAAAAGAATTCAAAGGAGATTCAAATATTTCTCATAGATAAACTTGATCATAAACCCACAATTCATCGGATCTCGACAAACACACCGCAAAAAGAGTTACATCGAATATATCTCCAAGAAGATCAAGGAGAACATTGTATTGAGATTCAAAGAGAGAGAAGAAGCCATCTAGCTAATAACTATGGACCCGAAGGTCTGTGGTAAACTACTCACAACTCACTGGAAGGGCCTTGGAGATGATGTAGAGGCCCTCCGTGATCGATTCCCTCTCCAGCGGAGTGCCGGCGAAGGCTCCAAGATGGGATCTCGGGATACAGAAGGTTACGACGGTGGAAATAGTTTTTCGTGGTCGCTTCTGATGTTTTCGGGGTACATGGGTATATGTAGGAGGAAGAATTAGGTCGGTTAGTAGGTTAGTCCCAAAAATGATATAAAAATGTAAAATAAAGCCCATAAACATCCAAAACGGGTAATATAATAGCATGGAACAATCAAAAATTATAGATACGTTGGAGACGTATCAAAGGCCAAGAAAGTAGTTGCTCAACCCTCAAGGGATGAAGAGGTGGTTGAAGCGACTATTGAGGAAGATGTTGACACCTCATGCCCGGCAAAAAACTATGTGATGCATCCATTTTGCATCATGTTTTCCTACTTATAAATGTTTTTACTCATTATTTCACTTTATGATGTAATCCTAATGCCTTTTCTCTCTTAATTTGCAATATTTACACGGAGAAGGAGATACCAGTAGTTTGAATTCTGGACCTAAAAGCTACAATAGAGATACCTATTCTACGGGACTCCAAATGACCTAAAACTTCACAAAGATTTTTTATTGAATATATGAAAAATACTTGAACAAAGAACTACTAGAGGGGGGCCACCAGTTGCCCACAAGGCAACAGGGCGCGACCACCCCTGGGCGCCCCCTGATGCCTTATGGGGCCCACAGCTGGCCTCTACCCCTCTCCTTTTGCTATATGAAGTCATTTGCCCTAAAAAATTATAGAGAGGACTTTCAAGATGAAGCACCGCCGTCATGAGGCGAAATTTGGGCAGGAGTACTTTGACCCTCTGGTGGAGCGATTCCGCCGAGGATACTTCCCTCTGGGAGGGGAAAATCTAAGCCATCGACATCACCAATGATCCTCTCATCGGGGGAGGACCAATCCTCATCAATATTTTCAGCACCATCTCATCTCAAACCCTTATTCATCTCTTGTATTGAATCTTTGTATCAAACCTCAGATTGATACCTGCGGGTTGCTAGTAGTGTTGGTTACATCTTGTATTGATGCTAGTTGGTTTATTTGGTGGAAGATTATATGTTCAGATCCTTAATGATATCCAATACTCCTCTGATCTTGAACATGAATATGATTTGTGAGTAGTTACTTTTGTTCTTGAGGACATGGGAGAAGTCTTGTCATAAGTAATCATGTAAATTTGGTATTCCTTCGATATTTTGATAATATGTATGTTGTTGCTTCCTTTAGTGGTGTCATGTGAACATCGACTATATGACACTTCACCATACTTGGTTCTAAGGGAAGGCATTATGGAGTAATAAGTAGATGATGGGTTGCTAGAGTGACAGAAGCTTAAACCCTAGTTTATGCGTTATTCCGTAAGTGGCTGATTTGGATCCATATGTTTAATGCTATGGTTAGCTTTATCTTAATTCTTCTTGTTTAGCTGTGGATGCTTGCGAGAGGGGGTAATCATAAGTGGGATTTTTGTTAAAGTAAGAACATCACCCAAGCACCGGTCAAAGTAGCAAACGCGAATCAACTAAACATGATGAAAGTGACTAGATGGTAATTCCCATGTGTCCTCGAGAACGCTTGCTTTATATAATAGAATGTTCTAGCTTGTCCTTTGCTATATAAAGTATTGGGCTACCTTGTTGCGCCGTTGTTACCATTGCTACTTGTTACTTGTTACGAATTATCTTGCTACCAAACTATAGGTTACTGCTATTTTCAGTACTTGCATAGAATACCTTGCGGAAAACCGCTTAGCATTTCCTTCTGCTCCTTGTTGGGTTTGACACTCTTACTTATTGAAAGGATTACGATTGATCCCCTATGCTTGTGGGTCATCACTTTGCGGAAGACTTGCCTCTCTTGGTCAACTTTGACCAAACCAAATCGTGTTCCCCGCAATATTCATCCACCATTGACTTGTTACTCTTGGAGCTTGGGCTCCTAGGAGGTTAGAGGTTCCTCCAAAAACTTCCTTGCTTGTGTTGTGCTCCAGAGAAGTTTGTAAAGGTGTGGCGTACGCCCTCAAGACCAACCCCGAGTGGTTTGAGGCTCATCCATTGGGGGTGACTCGAAAGAGACTACGGTGAGCCTTCGGTGGCGTTCTGCAAGCTTTGGCTCCGGCACCGCTCTAAACAGAGAGTAGCTCTTCCCCAAGGAAGAGTGAACTTCGGGATAAAATCCGCGTCCTCGTCTCACTTGTGGTTAATCCTTTCCCGCACTTTACTTTGCTTTGTATGCTTGTTGACTTGCTAATTAGTCTATTACCTAGCATATTTAGTTTTAAGCTTGCTTGTTAGATAGGTTGTGTTCACCTAGTTTTATATCTAGTGAACCCTATTTATCTGCTAAACCTTAAAATTGACTAGAAAGATTAAAATTTGTAGTCTCCTATTCACCCCATCGACCATATCGATCCTTTTCATAATGTGTTGCTTGATGAAAATGGTGACAATTATGATCTGTGAAGTTGCAACCACTAATATTTCAAGCATCTCCACTTAGCTTGGTGCATTGGTACTCACCCAAGAGCGAGTATGAATTTACATATATGATGCTGATGCACCATAAGTGAGTGCGCCTTTGACCGAGCTCTGCTATGAGGTGCTCTCAACCCCGATCGGAGGTAGGTCTCAAACTCGGGGTTGATATCCCTTGGGATCCGGGTGGATGACCTTACGGAGCATAGAAGCCTAGTTATATGGCTATAAAGAAATCGCTGCCTGGGAGGTAACCCAGAAGTTTGTACGTGTCTTTCTTAGCTTTGTGTCTTGAGTTTAGATGCATTCATGTTTGTCTTGGCACTTTTATTTTTGTTTTGAGTAGTTTCTATTTGAGTGGTTTCGCGATAGTTTTCATTGGTGAAAAAAAATTAGCATGTCGGTAGCCCATAGCTTGTTGCATATCTTCTCCTATTTTTATTACAAATATGGTATGTGCCTAAAGTGAGGAGGAAGCACAAGAATTTTCGTGCAGTTCTACAACTCCAGAAGAAAAGACGCCATAGCATACGCCTGTCATGGTCGCACACGCGCTCGTATGAGCTCGTGGCTGCGAAAAACAGAGACTCCAAAGTAAATGATGACCTACTGTACGAGTAACCGTGCTCATACGTGCAGTCGTACCAACTAGCGGCCACAAAGGAGCATCTCCACGGAGCAAACAACAGCGTACCATGCGAGCGCTCGCGCTTGTACGTACGCTCGTATGCCATGTCCACCCCGAGGAAGAAATTTTGAGAGTAGAAGATGGTGTTCCGTGCGAGCACGAGCGCTCATACATGGGCTCATACCAGAGGGTTATTACTAGGCGTTAACAACCAGAGCGCACGACGGTGTTTGATACAAACGCACCCAGACGTATGTGCGCTCGTATGAGGGCAAAAAGTACCTCCAATTGATTCTTTTTCGACGTCTGAGGTTGATGGGGTGTTTTCTAACCAATCATTTGCTTTTATAATTAGTGTTAATTACCTCTAAAACTCTGTAGCCAATAATTTGTTTGTAGCAACTATGGTTTCCTTTTTTTTCTTTTTGTCGGTTGGGTATACAAACTCCATTCATATACCAAATTGATGCTTATATTTTTGTGTGTTATTTTTGAAGGGGCTTGGACCTTACATGGTGATGTGTACGGTATGGTGCCGATTGTATAAAAGACCCACACAAGCCACTTGGTTGCTTTAGCATGATGGACTTCAATAAGTGCCCGGTAAAGCTTTCTAATATGAACCTCGCTCAAATAAAAGTTGTTTGTGTTGAGTTTCTCACCTTAATTGAGGTTCTCCCTTTTTAATTAGGCGCGTAGGAGCTGCACACTTGTGTTTTATATCTTGTCTCACACGCACTTCATACAAATATAGGAGCATATCTCTCTTAGAATTAATTTGTTGACTTAAGCGAGGTGCTTAGGTTGATGAACCGATCATTGTGGGGCTTATGTTTTATCACTTGTGTTTCTAATCCTTTGTGCTACAATTTGTTTTTGAAAAAACACAAGAGCACAAAATATTTTGTTTTCTTTTTAGTTCGTTTTTAGTAGGTTCTATTGGAGGGCAGCCACCGAACCATGACGAGGAGATCACATAAAGCAAGGTCCACATCTACTAAAAGAGAGGTCATATGCGCCTCAACGGTAAAAGTTTATAACCCTTGCTTGGACGTAAGCTTGGGGAAGTAGCCACTTCTCACGCTCTCTTAAAATAACTACACTTTCTTTTTTACTGTTGTAGTTTTCCATAATTTAGTATGCAAAGTTCTAAGCATGGGGAGGTTAATTTTTCATGTGTAGTGTCTTGTGCAATGCTCTTGTTCATATTTTTGTGTGCATAAGTGTATTCTGCTATTCTGATACGCTTTATTTGCATTTGTTTTACTTACCATAAGCCTATATTTCCATGTTCTTTTATCAAAACCCAATAAATAAGTCATTTGAACTTTGCCTTTCTTTCACCTAATCACATAAGCTGGGACTCTAGTAGTGACTTGATTAGCGACTGAATGACTATATAGGCTTTTTGCTGATGAACCCAACATCTTTGGTTGATCCGGGATGCGTAACGGAGTTTATCTCTGGCAAACAATCCCCTCTGGGTACTTAGCTTTTGAGTTCTATGCAACATGACACTGTGATACTCTTGTGTAATGTTTGAGTTCTTTATGACTAAAGCAACTTCGAAGCCTTTTGCACTTCCATTCATCATTTATTTGCTAGCCTCTAAGGTATTGTGCATTGCCCACTCTCACATTGAGACTTGGCACATACTTCGCAGGTCCATCCAAACCCGTGGGAGGACTTTCTCTTGTTCTCCTGCGTATGAAATACCTCACCTCCACAAAATAGCCATGATATGTCCATTTTGTATCATGTTTTCCTATTGTTATTTGTTATGTTTGAGGTCATCATTTCACTCTATAATGTGATTCTAATGCCTTTTCTCTCTTATTTTTCAAGTTTCACATGAAGAGGGAGATTGCCGTCAGCTGGAATTCTAGACCTGAAAAAGCTACAACAAAGTTAGATATTCTCCACAGCTCCAAATGACCTGAAAATTTACAAAGAATTATTTTGGAATATATAAAAATTACTAACGGAAGAAATACTAGGAGGGGGCCACCAGTGAGTCATGAGCTCAGGGAGTGCGCCCCCTGGGGCGCGCCTAGTGAGCTCGTGGCTCCACTAATAGGCCTCTGGGAGCCATCTTCTCCTATATTATGCTATTTGCCCTAGAAAAAAATCAGAAGAAGACTTTCGGGACAAAGCGCCGTCGTATCTAGGCGGAACCTAGGCAGGAGCACTTTTGCTCTTCAACGAAGCAATTCTGCCGGGGATACTTCCCTCTGGGAGGGGAAATTGAAGCCATCGACATCACCAACGATCATATCATCATGGGAGGACCAATCTTCATCAACATCTTCACCAACACCATCTCTCCCAAAACCTCACATTGGTACTTGTGTGTTGCTAGTAGTGTTGATTACATCTTGTAGTTGATGCTACTTGGTTTATTTGCTGGAAGACTATATGTTCAGATCCTTAAGCATATTCAATACCCCTCTTATCTTGAACATGAATATGATTTGTGAGTAGTTACTTTTGTTCTTGAGGACATGGGAGAAGTCTTATTATAAGTAATCATGTGAAGTTGGTATTCGTTAGATATTTTGATGATATGCATGTTGCTCTTCCTTTAGTGGTGTCATGTGAACGTCGACTACATGACACTTCACCGTACTTGGGCCTAAGGGAAGACATTGTGGAGTAATAATTAGATGATGGTTTGCGAGAGTGACGGAAGCTTAAACCCTAGTTTATGCATTATTTTGTAAGGGGCTTATTTGGATCCATATGTTTCATGATATGGTTAGAGTTGTCTTAATTCTTCTTTCGTGGTTGGGGATGCTTGCGCGAATCAACTAAATATGTTGAACGTGACTAGATGAGAATTCCCATGTGTCCTCGAGAACACTTTGCTTACTATAAGAGAACTTTCCGGCTTGTCCATTGCTATAAAAAGTATTGGGACACCTTGCTGCACCTTCGTTACTATTGCTACTTATTACTTGTTACAAATTACCTTGCTACAAAACTATCTGTTACGGCTACTTTTAGTACTTGTAGAGAATATCTGGCCGAAAACCGCTTGTCATTTCCTTCTGCTCCTCGTTGGGTTAAACACTCCTACTTATCGGAAGGACTACGAGTTATCATACGTATAGGTCATCAAGACTCTTTTTTTACGCAGTTGTTGGGGAGTGAAGCGCCTTTGGTAAGGAAACATCTTTATTACATGCTGAAATTTACTGTCACTCGTTACTATGGAAAATAATCCTTTGAGGGTTTTGTTTGGGTATCTTCACCTCGACCGAAAGCAATAAGAGTTGCCCCTCAACCTAATGAACCCACTGGAAATATTTATTATGCGATTCCTTCGGGTATGTTAGAGAAACTGCTAGCTAATCCTTATGTAGGAGATGGAACAATACACCCTGATATGCACTTGATCTATATACATGAAATTTGTGGATTGTTTAAGCTTGCAGTTTTATCTGTGGATGGAGTTAAGACGAAAGTATTCCCTTTATCTTTGTGGGGAAAAGCATTGTCATGGTATAGGCTATTGGACAATACTGGAACATGGGACTGGAATCAATTAAAGCTGGAATTTCACCAGAAGTTTTATTCTATGCACTTGGTTCATCGCGATCGGAATTACACACACACACACACACACACAAATGAAGGATAAAGTATCGCTCAAGCTTGGGGAGGCTTAAGTATATGATGCACACATGCCCCAATCATGAGCTCTCAAGAGAGATAATTGTATAAAACTTTTATGCCCGACTTTCTCATAATGATCAATCAATGCTCAATACTTCTTCTACTAGTTCCTTTATGAAGAAAACTATTGAATTCAAATGGGATCTTATGGAAAGAATTAAATGCAACTCCGAAGATTGGGAAATCAACAAAGGTAAAGATTTAGTTATGAATCTTGAGTTTGATTATGTTAAATCTTTTATGGAAACCGATGCTTTTCATAAGTTTAGTGCAAATTATGGACTTGACTCCGAGATAGTAGCTACTTCCTGTAAACCATTTGCTGCTCATGTTGACCTCCCTAAGGAGAAGTGTTTGAATTCCATCCACCAATTGAAGAAATTTTTGAGGAACCTGTTATAGATAAAGATGAAAAAAATCATTTATAATGTTGATCCAGTTGTGCCTACTCCTTATATTGAGAAACCTCCTTTCCCTATTAGGATTAAGGAACATGATAAAGCTACAACTGTAGTTAATAAGAGTACTATTAGAACACCTAAACCTTCCAAACAAATTAAAGCAGAACCTAGGCAATTGTAATGTATTGTCAAAAAACTAAGAGTGGCAAAAGTGAAATGTCAAATTCTAGAGTGGCATAAGCAAAGTGGTAAAAACTAGAGTAGCAAAAACAAAGTTTTCCCTTTAATAAATGATAAGACCATAAGAGGTAGCCAGAGAAAGTAGCACCCGAATGATGGTTATTCTAGCAATAGGTGAATATGTATTAAAGTAATCCTCACCTTCTTTCTGAGTGTAGCCGTTGGCCACAAGCTGTGCATTGTATTTATCAGTAGTACCATCAGGCCTTAACTTCTTTTTGAACACCCACTTATAGCCCACATGTTTACAACTGTATGGTCACTATGTTAGCTCCAAAGTCCCGTTAGAAAGAATTGAGTCAGTCTCATCATGGACAGCTTCTTTCCAACCATCTACATTCGAATATGCACATGCCTCCACAATAGACTTGGGAGTGTCATCCACAAGGTAAACAATGAAATTGTTATCAAAGGATTTTGCAATCCTTTGTCTCTTGCTCCTCATAGGAGCTTCATTGTATCCTTCTCAAGGACTTCCTCGGGTGATTGCTCGAAATATTCATTAAACATACTAGATTTAGAATTTATGTCAAAAGAAAATATAGCAATGTTTTACATGTCTTTCATAGGGAATATATTATCAAAAAATGTTGCATCCTGAGATTCCATTGCAGTATCAACTTGCATATTAGGTACCTCAGATTTAACACTAAAAATATATATGCAATGCTCTGTCGAGCATAACCTAGAAAGACACAATCCACTGTCTTTGGTCAGAGTTTGTGTTTGTTTTGGATAGGAATATTGACCTTTGTCAAACATCCCCAAGTGCGCAAATAAGAAAGTGATGGTTTTGTCCCAACCCACTCCTCATAAGGGGTTTTCTCTTTGTTCTTGCTAGGAACTCTATTTAGGACATAACACGAAGTCAATAATGCCTTCCACCACCATGCCTTAGATAAACCAGTAGTGTCTAACATGGCATTCACCAAGTTCGTCAACATGCAATTTTTCCTCTCGGCAACCCCGTTTGATTGGGGGGATAGGGAGGCGTCCTCTCATGAATAATATCGTGTTCCTCACAAAATTTATCAAAAATTTTGGGAAAATACCCTCCACCACGATCCGACCTAAGATGCTTGATCTTTTTCTCTAGTTGATTTTCAACTTCAGCTTTATAGATTTTAAAATAGTCTAAATCTTCATCTTTAGTTTTACAACAAATAAACATAGCAAAATTTAGTCGCATCATCAATCAACATCTTGATATATCTCTTTCCACCTTTCGTCAATACACCATTCATCTCACATAGATTAGAATTATGAGTTCTAGAGGTGCCAAGTTTCTCTCCTCGGCAGCCGTGTGAGGCTTTCGAGGTTGCTTCGATTACACACAACTACGACACTTGGAACATTTGGCAACGGTGAAATTCAGAATTAAACTCATATTGGATAGCCGAGACATTAAACCAAAATCAATGAGACATAAATGAGAGTGCCAAACACTTGCATCATCATTAACACTAGCACAAGTTTGGTTTACAAACTTGCTGCAAAATTTGGAAGGTAAAAGCCGAACACGCCTCCGCACTCATAGCCTTTGCCTATAAATTGTCCATATCTCGACACGATTACTTTTTTGACTCTAAAACTACCTTAAACCCATCTTGACATAGAAGGGAGTCACTAACTAGATTCCTGTTCATAGTAGGGACATGCTGCATGTTTCTTAGTTGCACGATTTTCCCTGAAGTGAACTTCAGATCCACTGTGTCAATGCCACGAACAAAAGCATACGAGCCATTCCCCATTAGGACGGGAGAATCCCATGCGACCTGATAAGAAGTGAACAAAGAGACGTCAGCACACACATGGACGTTAGCACCCCGAATCAATCCACCAAGAAGATGATTGAAATACTGAAAGAACAATAGGTAAATTACCATACCCATTATTATTGCTGGCGGTCACCATGTTGATAGTCTTAGAGCTCCTGTTTGCTCCGCGTTCTGCATGATCTAGGCTTCCTTGGAAAAGTGTTCGGTCTTTCCACATGCGTAGCACTCTAGCTCAGCATTGTTCAGCTTCTTTTTGAAGGTAGTAGTCTTGGCAGGCTTGTTGAAAATAGGCTTGTTCTTTCCTTTGTTCTTGTTTTGTGGGTACCTCTGCACCATATTGGTGATAGGCTGAACCTCACCTCCTTTCGCAGTAGTGTTTCTATCCCGAGCTTCTCTTAAACATCAAGAGATGCAACCAGATTTTCAACGGGTATCTCCTGTTTCTTATGTTTTAGAGTAGTGGCGAAAATCCTCCATGAAGGAGGCAACTTTGGAATCATGCATCTAACCACAAATTTATCAGGTAGAACACACTTAAGGAGTTCCAATTCCTTCACAATGCATTGTATCTTGTTGACCCACAAGTATATGGGGTTAATTGTAGACTTTTCGATAAGTAAGAGTGTCGAACCTAACGAGGAGCAGAAGGAAATGACAAGTGGTTTTCAGCAAGGTAATGTCTGCAAGTGCTAACTAAGTAGCAGAGTAGTTTTATAGCAAGATAATTTGTAACGGTCAAGTAGCAATAGTAGTAACAAAAGTGCATCAAGGTAGCCCAATCCTTTTGAGGCAAAGGACAAGCCAAAATGGTCTCTTATGATAAGCAAAGTGTTCTTGAGGGTACACGGGAATTTCATCTAGTCACTTTCATCATGTTAGCTTAATTCGTGTCCGCTACTTTGATAATTTGGTATGTGGGTGGACCGGTGCTTAGGTGTTGTTCTTACTTGAACAAACCTCCTACTTATGATTAACCCCCTCGCAAACATCCGCAACTACGGGAAAAGTATTATGAATAAATTCTAACCATAGCATTAAACTTTTGGATCCAATCGGTCCCTTACGGAATACCGCATAAACCAGGGTTTAAGCTTCTGTCACTCTCACAACCCGTCATCTAATAACTACTCCACGGTGCATTCCCTTAGGCCCAAATATGGTGAAGTGTCATGTAGTCGACGTTCACATGGCACCACTAAGGGAATCACAACATACATATCATCAAAATATCGAACACATATCAAGTTCACATGATTACTTGCAACATGATTTCTCCCATGACCTCAAGAACAAAAGTAACTACTCGCAAATGATAATCATGCTCAAGATCAGAGGGGTATTAACCGACATAATGGATCTAAACATATAATCTTCCACCAAATAAACCATATAATAATTAACTACAAGATGTAATCAACACTACTAGTCACCCAGAAGCACCAACCTATAGTTCCGGTACAAAGATTGAACACAAGGGATGAACTAGGGTTTGAGAGGAGATGGTGTTGTTGAAGATGTTGATGAAGATAGCCCTCCCCAAGATGGGAGAGCTATTGGTGATGATAATGACGATGATTTTCCCCTCCGGGAGGGAAGTTCCCTTGGCAGAATCGCTTCGCCGGAGGGCAAAAATGCTCCTGCCCAGGTCCCGCCTCGAAACGGCGGCGCTACGTCCCAAAAGTCCTCTCCTTATTTTTTTTTTCTAGGTCAAAATGACTTATATACCAGAAGAGGGGCACCGGAGGTGGGCCTGGGTGAGTACAACCCACCAGGGCGTGCCTGGGCTCCCTGGCGCGCCCAGGTGGGTTGGGCCCACCTAGTGGGGCCCCTCGGGTACTTATTGACTCAAAAAAATCTTATTTATTCCATAAAAAATCCTCATAAAGTTTCAGTTCATTTAGAGTTGTGCAGAATAGGTAGCCTGACGTAGCTTTTTCAGGTCCAGTTTTCCAGCTGTCGGAATTCTCCCCCTTTGTGCGTACCTTGCATATTATGAGAGAAAAGACATTAGAATTACTCCAAAAAGCATTATTATGTAACAAAACAACATAAATAACAGTAGGTACACATGATGCAAAGTGGACGCATCATATCTCATGAGCTTGTTCAACCACAGAATGGTTATTCACTATCTTGTAGTCGTGGAAACTCTCCATGACGTGCAGTTCACTATCTACATTTGTCACACCGAATTTAACATTTAGTGCACCCCACAGTGTCTTTCCATCTTGTATGTGCATATACACATCACATAGACGATCGACGAGAACACTTAGAACGCATCCCACAAATATAGTATTGGCTTTCTGAAACTTTCCCTGATCTTCCTTGGAAGTTCCCTCTGGCATGCAAGCACTGACGTGGAAAACTTTCACAGCAGTAAGCCAGAGCGTGGACTTCACCTACCACCTCTTAAAGTTCACATCGGTGAACTTTATTCATCCTCAATGCATCAACCAATCCAGCCGTAACTAACTCGGGAAATTGTCTACATAGTTTTTGGATTGTTGAAATATTAGGCAAATTCATGATAATTCCAATAGATAATTTATCTATATACCAATAATAAAAGACCCAAAGAGGCAGATCCAATTAATCTCGGCCATCAAATCATTGTTGGGGAACGTAGCAGAAATCAAATAATTTCTACGCATCACCAAGATCAATCTATGGAGTAATCTAGCACCGAGGGGAAGGAGAGTGCATCTACATACCCTTGTAGACAGCTAAGCGGAAGCGTTCAAGAGAACGGGGTTGAGGGAGTCGTACTCGTCGTGATCCAAATCACCGAAGATCCTAGTGCCAAATGGACGGCACCTTCGCGTTCAACACACGTGCAACCCGGTGACGTCTCCCGTGCCTTGATCCAGCAAGGAGAGAGGGAGAGGTTGGGGAAGACTCCGTCCAGCAGCAGCACAACGGCGTGGTGGTGATGGAGGAGCGTGGTATTCCAGCAGGGCTTCGCCAAGCACCGCGAGAGATGAGGAGGGAGAGAGGTAGGGTTGCGCCAAGAGGGAGAGGTTCTCATGTGTTTGCAGCCCCCAATACCTCAAGTATATATAGGGGAAGGGGAGGGGTTGCGCCCCCATCTAGGGTTCCCTCCCTAGGGGTGGCGGCATCCCCAAAACCCATCTAGGGTGTGGCCAAGGGGGGAAGAGGGGGAAACTTGCCCCCAAGCAAGGTGGAGGCGCCCCCTCCCCAAACCCTAGGCGCCTTGGGCCCTGGTGGGGGGGCGCACCAGCGCACCTAGGGCTGGCCCCTCCCACACTTGGCCCATGCAGCCCTCTGGGCTGGTGGCCCCACGTGGTGGACCCCTGGTACCCTCCCGGTGGTCCCGGTACGTTACCGATAGCACCCGAAACTTTTCCGATGACCAAAACAGGACTTCCCATATATAAATCTTTACCTCTGGATCATTCCGGAACTCCTCGTGACGTCCGGGATCTCATCCGGGACTCTGAACAACATTCGGTAACCGCGTACATCTATTCCCTATAACCCTAGCGTCATCGAACCTTAAGTGTGTAGACCCTACAGGTTCGGGAGACACGTAGACATGACCGAGACAACTCTCTGGCCAATAACCAATAGCGGGATCTGGATACCCATGTTGGTTCCCACATGTTCCACGATGATCTCATCGGATGAACCACGAAGTCGAGGATTCAATCAATCCCGTATTCAATTCCCTTTGTCTAGTGATATTGTACTTGCCCGAGAATCGATCGTCGGTATCCCGATACCTTGTTCAATCTCGTTACCGGCAAGTCTCTTTACTCGTTCCATAACACATCATCCCGTGATCAACCCCTTGGTCACATTGTGCACATTATGATGATGTCCTACCGAGTGGGCCCAGAGATACCTCTCCGTCACACAGAGTGGCAAATCCCAGTCTTGATTCGTGCCAACCCAACAGACACTTTCGAAGATACCCGTAGTGTACCTTTATAGCCACCCAGTTACGTTGTGACGTTTGGTACACCCAAAGCATTCCTACGGTATCCGGGAGTTGCACAATCTCATGGTCTAAGGAAATGATACTTGACATTAGAAAAGCGTTAGCATACGAACTACACCATCTTTGTGCTAGGCTTAGGATTGGGTCTTGTCCATCACATCATTCTCCTAATGATGTGATCCCGTCATCAACGACATCCAATGTCCATGGTCAGGAAACCGTAACCATCTATTGATCAACGAGCTAGTCAACTAGAGACTTACTAGGGACATGGTGTTGTCTATGTACCCACACATGTATCTGAGTTTCCTATCAATACAATTATAGCATGGATAATAAATGATTATCATGAACAAGGAAATATAATAATAATAACTAATTTATTATTGCCTCTAGGGCATATTTCCAACAGTCTCCCACTTGCACTACAGTCAATAATCTAGTTCACATCGCCATGTGATTAACACTCACAGGTCACATCGCCATGTGACCAACATCCAAAGAGTTTACTAGTGTCACTAAACTAGTGCACATCATCATGTGATTAAGACTCAATGAGTTCTGGGGTTTGATCATGTTTTGCTTGTGAGAGAGGTTTTAGTCAATGGGTCTGCAACATTCAGATTCGTATGTACTTCGCAAATCTCTAGGTCATATTGTAAATGCTGCTTCCACGCTCCACTTGGAGCTATTACAAATGGTCGCTCCACTATACGTATCCGGTTTGCTACTCAGAGTCATTCGCATAGGTGTTAAAGCTTGCATCGACGCAACTCTTTACTCCGAACTCTTTATCACCTCCATAACCGAGAAACATATCCGTATTCCTCTAAGGATAATTTTGACCGCTATCTGGTGATCCACTCCTTGATCACCTTTGTACCCTCTTGCCAGATATGTAGCAAGTAGGGCTGCAAGAAAAGCTCGAGGCTCGTGAGCCGCTCGAGATCGACTCGTATTTTAGCTCGACCCTAGATCGACTCGAAAAGAAATGAGCTGGGTATGAACACTTTATGTAGCTCGATCGAGAAACGAGCCGATCTTAAGCCAGCATTTGCTCGCTCGATTTTAGCTCGATAGCTCGATATCATATAAGTATATTAAATAACCTTCATACCAATCTCCAAGAATTAGGATCATTCATTTCCATATATGCTTTATATGATTTCTTTTCTTCACTTTACCTACTAGCAAACATGGAAATTAAGCATGGAGAAAATTTATTCTCGTCGCATGGCCAACCATGTGTTCAATATCTTGTTATTTTGGTCAAAGCTTGAGAGGTGGTGCACCTTTGTCGCCTTCTATCCATGATCTCTTGTTATTAAATACTAGTCTTCACTTGAGAAAAAAAGTCAAATTTATACTGATTTTTTTGTTTTGTTGTGGCCTATCTAGGTTTAAAACTTGCCTTCAAAAATCATCTTATTTAGCTCGAAACTAGCTCGAGATCGACTCGAGATCGTTACAAGCTAAGCATGAGCCACTTTCTGTAGCTCGACCTTGAGTTTCACACATTTTGAGCTCGCTCAAATTTTAGTATGAGTTGAGCTGAGCCTAGGCCAACTCGCTCGAACTTGACTCGTTTGCAGCCCTAGTAGCAAGGCACACATCAGGTGCGGTACACGGCATAGCATACTGTAGAGCCTACGTCTAAAGCATAGGGGACGACCTTCGTCCTTTCTCTCTTTTTTGCCGTGGTCGAGCTTTAAGTCTTAACTTCGTACCTTACAACTCAGGCAAGAACTCCTTCTTTGACCGATCCATCTTGAACACCTTCAAGATCATGTCAAGGTATGTGCTCATTTGAAAGTACCATTTAGCGTTTTTTGATCTATCCTCATAGATCTTGATGCTCAATGTTCAAGCAGCCTAATCCAGGTTTTCCCTTGAAAAACACTTTTCAAATAACCCTATATGCTTTCCAGAAACTCTACATCATTTCTGATCAACAATATGCCAACAACATATACTCATCAGAAATTCTATAGTGCTCCCACTCACTTCTTTGGAAATACAAGTTTCTCATAAACTTTGTATAAACCCAAAATCTTTGATCATCTTATCAAAGTGTATATTCCAACTCCGAGATGCTTACTCCAGTCCATGGAAGGATCGCTGGAGCTAGCATACCTTTTAGCATCCTTAGGATCGACAAAACCTTTCTGATTGTATCACATACAACCTTTCTTTACAAAAATTAGTAAGGAAACTCGTTTTGACATCCATCTGCCAGATTTCATAAATGCAACTAATGCTAACATGATTCCGACAAACTTAAGCATCGCTACGGATGAGAAAATCGCATCGTAGTCAACTCCTTGAACTTGTGAAAAACTCTTCGCCACAAGTCGAGCTTCATAGACGGTGACATTACCGTCCACGTCCGTCTTCTTCTTAAAGATCCATTTATCTCAATGGCTTGCCGATCATCGGGCAAGTCCACCAAAGTCCATGCTTTGTTCTGATACATGGATCCTATCTCGGATTTCATGGCTTCTAACCATTTGTCGGAATATGGGCCCGCCATCGCTTCTCCATAGCTCGTAGGTTCATTGTTGTCTAGCAACATGACCTTCAAGACTGGATTACTGTACCACTCTGAAGTAGTACGCATCCTTGTCACCCTACGAGGCACGATAGTGACTTGATCCGAAACTTCATGATCACTATCATAAGCTTCTACTTCAATTGGTGTAGGCGCCACAGGAACAACTTCTTGTGCCCTGCTACACACTAGTTGAAGTGACGGTTCAATAACCTCATCAAGTCTCCACCATCCTCCCACTCAATTCTTCCGAGACAAACTTTTCCTCGAGAAAGGACCCGATTCAAGAAACAATCCCTATTGCTTTCGGATATGAATTAGGAGGTATACCCAACTATTTTGGGTGTCCTATGAAGATGCATTTTATCCGCTTTGGGTTCGAGCTTATCAACCTGAAACTTTTCTCATAAGCGTCGCAGCCCCAATCTTTTAAGAAACGACAACTTAGGTTTCTCCAAACCATAGTTCAGACGGTGCCGTCTCAACGGAATTATGTGGTGCCCTATTAAAGTGAGTGCGGTTGTCTCTAATGCCTAACCCATGAACGATAGTGGTAATTCGATAAGAGACACCATGGTATGCACCATATCCAATAGGGTGCAACTATGATGTTCGGACACACCATCACACTATGGTGTTTGAGGCGGTATTAATTGTGAAACAATTTCCACAATGTCTTAATTGCGTGCCAAAGCTCGTAACTCAGATACTCATCTCTATGATCATATCATAGACATTTTATCCTCTTGTCACGATGATCTTCAACTTCACTCTGAAATTACTTGAACCATTCAATAATTCAGACTTGTGTTTATCAAGTAAATATACTCAGTATCTACTCAAATCATCTGTGAAGTAAGAACATAACGATATCCATTGCGTGCCTCAGCACTCATCGGACTGCACACATCAAAATGTATTACTTCCAACAAGTTGCTTTCTTGTTCCATTTTACTGAAAACGAGGCTTTCAGTCATCTTGCCCATGTGGTATGATTTGCATGTCTCAAGTGATTCAAAATCAAGCGAGTCCAAACGGTCCATTTGCATGGAGTTTCTTCATGCATATACACCAATAGACATGGTTCGCATGTCTCAAACTTTTCAAAACGAGTGAGTCCAAAGATCCATCAACATGGAGCTTCTTCATGCATTTTATACCAATATGACTTACATGGTAGTGCCACAAGTAGGTGGTACTATCATTACTATCTTATATCTTTTAGCATGAACATGTGTATCACTACGATCGAGATTCAATAAACCATTCATTTTAGGTGCAAGACCATTGAAGGTATTATTCAAATAAACAGAGTAACCATTATTCTCCTTAAATGAATAACCGTATTGCGATAGACATAATCTAATCATGTCTATGCTCAACGCAAACACCAAATAACAATTATTTAGGTTTAACACCAATCTCGATGGTAGAGAGAGCGTGCGATGCTTGATCACATCAACCTTGGAAACACTTCCAACACATATCGTCAGCTCACCTTTAGCTAGTCTCCATTTATTCCGTAGCTTTTATTTCGAGTTACTAACACTTAGCAACCGAACCGGTATCTAATACCCTGGTGCTACTAGGAGTACTAGTAAAGTACACATTAGCATAATGTATATCCAATACACTTCTATCGACCTTGCCAGCCTTCTCATCTACCAAGTATCTAGGGTAATTCTGCTCCAGTGGCTGTTCCCTTTATTACAAAAGCACTTAGTCTCGGGTTTGGGTTCAACCTTGGGTTTCTTCACTAGAGCAGCAGCTGATTTGCCGTTTCATGAAGTATCCCTTCTTGCCCTTGCCCTTCTTGAAACTAGTGGTTTCACTAACCATCAACAATTGATGCTCCTGCTTGATTTCTACTTTCGCGGTGTCAAACATCGCGAATATTTCAAGGATCATCATATCTATCCCTGATATGTTATAGTTCATCATGAAGCTCTAGTAGCTTGGTGCAATGACTTTGGAGAAACATCACTATCTCATCTGGAAGATTAACTCCCACTCGATTCAAGTGATTGTTGTACCCAGACAATCTGAGTACAAGCTCAATGATTGAGCTTTTCTCCCTTAGTTTGTAGGCTAAGAAACTCGTTGGAGGTCTCATACCTCTTGACGTGGGCATGAGCCTGAAATCCCAATTTCAGCCCTCAAAACATCTCATATGTTCCGCGATGTTTCGAAATCGTCTTCGGTGCCTCAATTCTAAACCGTTTAACATGACGCACTGAACTATCATGTAGTCATCAAAACGTGTATGTCAGATGTTCGCAACATCCACAGATGACGTTCGAGGTTCAGCACACCGAGCGGTGCATTAAGGACATAAGCCTTATGCGTAGCAACAAGGACAATCCTCAGTTTACGGACCTAGTCCACATAATTGCTACTATCAACTTTCAACTAACTTTTCTCTAGGAACGTATCTAAAATAGTAGAACTAAAGCGCGAGCTATGACATAATTTGCAAAAACTTTTGACTATGTTCAGGATAATTAAGTTCATCTTATGAACTCCCACTCAGATAGACATCCCTCTAGTCATCTAAGTGATTACACGATCCGAGTTGATTAGGCCGTGTCCGTTCATCACGTGAGATGGACTAGTCATCATCGGTGAACATCTTCATGTTGATCGTATCTACCATACGACTCATGCTTGACCTTTTGGTCTCTTGTGTTCCGAGGTCATGTCTGTACATGCTAGGCTCGTCAAGTCAACCTAAGTGTTTCGTGTGTGTAAATCTGGCTTACACTCGTTGTATGTGAACGTTAGAATCTATCACACCCGATCATCACGTGGTGCTTCGAAACAACGAACTTTCGCAACGGTGCACAGTTAAGGGGAACACTTTCTTGAAATTTTAATGAGGGATCATCTTATTTACTACCGTCGTTCTAAGCAAATAAGATGCATAAACGTGATAAACATCACATTCAATCAAAAAGTGACATGATATGGCCAATATCATTTTGCTCCTTTTGATCTCCATCTTCGGGGCTCCATGATCATCATCGTCACCGACATGACACCATGATCTCCATCATCATGATCTCCATCATCGTGTCTCCTTGAAGTTGTCTCGCCAACTATTACTTCTACTACTATGGCTAACGGTTTAGCAATAAAGTAAAGTAATTACATGGCGTTGTTCAATGACACGCAAGTCATACAATAAATTAAGACAACTCCTATGGCTCCTGCCGGTTGTCATACTCATCGACATGCAAGTCGTGATTCCTATTACAAGAACATGATCAATCTCATACATCACATATCATTCATCACATTCTTTTGGCCATATCACATCACATAGCATACCCTGCAAAAACAAGTTAGACGTCCTCTAATTGTTGTTTGCATGTTTTACGTGGCTGCTATGGGTTTCTAGCAAGAACGTTTCTTACCTACGCAAAAACCATAACGTGATATGCCAATTGCTATTTACCCTTCATAAGGACCCTTTTCATCGAATCCGATCCGACTAAAGTGGGAGAGACTGGCACCCGCTAGCCACCTTATGCAACAAGTGCATGTTAGTCGGTGGAACCTGTCTCACGTAAGTGTATGTGTAAGGTCGGTCCGGGCTGCTTCATCCCACAATACCGTTGAAACAAGATTGGACTAGTAACGGTAAGCATATTGAACAAAATCAACGCCCACAACAACTTGTGTTCTACTCGTGCATAGAAACTACGCATAGACCTAGCTCATGATGCCACTGTTGGGGAACGTAGCAGAAATCAAAAAAATTCTACGCATCACCAAGATCAATCTATGGAGTAATCTAGCAACGAGGGGAAGGAGAGTGCATCTACATACCCTTGTAGACCGCTAAGCGAAAGCGTTCAAGAGAACGGGGTTGAGGGAGTCGTACTCGTCGTGATCCAAATCACCGGAGATCCTAGTGCCGAACGGACGGCACCTCCGCGTTCAACACACGTGCAGCCCAGTGACGTCTCCCGTGCCTTGATCCAGCAAGGAGAGAGGGAGAGGTTGGGGAAGACTCCATCCAGCAGCAGCACAACGGCGTGGTGGTGATGGAGGAGCGTGGTATTCCAGCAGGGCTTCGCCAAGCACCGCGAGAGATGAGGAGGGAGAGAGGTAGGGCTGCGCCAAGAGGGAGAGGTTCTCAAGTGTTTGCAGCCCCCAATACCTCAAGTGTATATAGGGGAAGGGGAGGGGCTGCGCCCCCATCTAGGGTTCCCTCCCTAGGGGTGGCGGCAGCCCCAAAACCCATCTAGGGTGCGGCCAAGGGGGGAAGAGGGGGAAACTTGCCCCCCAAGCAAGGGGAGGCGCCCCCTCCCCAAACCCTAGGCGCCTTGAGCCCTGGTGAGGGGGCGCACCAGCCCACCTGGGGCTGGTCCCCTCCCACACTTGGCCCATGCAGCCCTCTGGGGCTGGTGGCCCCACGTGGTGGACCCCCGGGACCCTCCCGGTGGTCCCGGTACGTTACTGATAGCACCCGAAACTTTTCCGGTGACCAAAACAGGACTTCCCATATATAAATCTTTACCTCCGGATCATTCCAGAACTCCTCGTGACGTTCGGGATCTCATCCAGGACTCCGAACAACATTCGGTAACCGCGTACATCTATTCCCTATAACCCTAGCGTCATCAAACCTTAAGTGTGTAGACCCTACGGGTTCGGGAGACACGTAGACATGACCGAGACAACTCTCTGGCCAATAACCAACAGTGGGATATGGATACCCATGTTGGTTCCCACATGTTCCAAGATGATCTCATCGGATGAACCATGATGTCGAGGATTCAATCAATCCCGTATTCAATTCCCTTTGTCTAGCGGTATTGTACTTGCCCGAGATTCGATCGTCGGTATCCCGATACCTTGTTCAATCTCGTTACCGGCAAGTCTCTTTACTCATTCCGTAACACATCATCCCGTGATCAACCCCTTGGTCACATTGTGCACATTATGATGATGTCCTACCGAGTGGGCCCAGAGATACCTCTCCGTCACACGGAGTGACAAATCCCAGTCTCGATTCGTGCCAACCCAACAGACACTTTCGGAGATACCCGTAGTGTACCTTTATAGCCACCCAGTTACGTTGTGACGTTTGGTACACCCAAAGCATTCCTACGGTATCCGGGAGTTGCACAATCTCATGGTCTAAGGAAATGATACTTGACATTAGAAAAGCTTTAGCATACGAACTACACGATCTTTGTGCTAGGCTTAGGATTGGGTCTTGTCCATCACATCATTCTCCTAATGATGTGATCCCATTATCAACGACATCTAATGTCCATGGTCAGGAAACCGTAACCATCTATTGATCAACGAGCTAGTCAATGGCTTACTAGGGACATGGTGTTGTCTATGTACCCACACATGTATCTGAGTTTCCTATCAATACAATTATAGCATAGATAATAAACGATTATCATGAACAAGGAAATATAAAAATAATAACTAATTTATTATTGCCTCTAGGGCATATTTCCAACAGTCCCCCACTTGCAGTAGAGTCAATAATCTAGTTCACATCGCCATGTGATTAACACTCACAGGTCACATCGCCATGTGACCAACATCCAAAGAGTTTACTAGTGTCACTAAACTAGTTCACATCATCATGTGATTAAGACTCAATGAGTTCTGGGGTTTGATCATGTTTTGCTTGTGAGAGAGGTTTTAGTCAACGGGTCTGCAATATTCAGATCCGTATGTACTTCACAAATCTCTAGGTCATATTGTAAATGCTGCTTCCACGCTCCACTTGGAGCTATTCCAAATGGTCGCTCCACTATACGTATCCGGTTTGCTACTCAGAGTCATTCGGATAGGTGTTAAAGCTTGCATTGACGCAACTCTTTACGCCGAACTCTTTATCACCTCCATAACCGAGAAACATATCCTTATTCCTCTAAGGATAATTTTGACCGCTATCTGGTGATCCACTCCTTGATCACCTTTGTACCCTCTTGCCAGATATGTAGCAAGGCACACATCAGGTGCAGTACACAACATAGCATACTGTAGAGCCTACGTCTAAAGCATAGGGGACGACCTTCGTCCTTTCTCTCTTTTCTGCCATGGTCGAGCTTTAAGTCTTAACTTCGTACCTTACAACTCAGGCAAGAACTCCTTCTTTGACCGATCCATCTTGAACACCTTCAAGATCATGTCAAGGTATGTGCTCATTTGAAAGTACCATTTAGCGTTTTTTGATCTATCCTCATAGATCTTGATGCTCAATGTTCAAGCAGCCTAATCCAAGTTTTCTCTTGAAAAACACTTTTCAAATAACCCTATATGCTTTCCAGAAACTCTACATCATTTCTGATCAACAATATGTCAACAACATATACTCATCAGAAATTCTATAGTGCTCCCACTCACTTCTTTGGAAATACAAGTTTCTCATAAACTTTGTATAAACCCAAAAACTTTGATCATCTTATCAAAGTGTATATTCCAACTCCGAGATGCTTACTCCAGTCCATGGAAGGATCGCTGGAGCTAGCATACCTTTTAGCATCCTTAGGATCGACAAAACCTTTCTGATTGTATCACATACAACCTTTCTTTACGAAAACTGGTAAGGAAACTCGTTTTGACATCCATCTGCCAGATTTCATAAATGCAGCTAATGCTAACATGATTCCGACGGACTTAAGCATCGCTACGGATGAGAAAATCTCATCGTAGTCAACTCCTTGAACTTGTGAAAAACTCTTCGCCACAAGTCGAGCTTCATAGACGGTGACATTACCGTCCACGTCCGTCTTCTTCTTAAAGATCCATTTATCTCAATGGCTTGCCGATCATCGGGCAAGTCCACCAAAGTCCATGCTTTGTTCTGATACATGGATCCTATCTCAGATTTCATGGCTTCTAACCATTTGTCGGAATATGGGCCCACCATCGCTTCTCCATAGCTCGTAGGTTCATTGTTGTCTAGCAACATGACCTTCAAGACAGGATTACTGTACCACTCTGAAGTAGTACGCATCCTTATCACCCTACGAGGTACGGTAGTGACTTGATCCGAAACTTCATGATCACTATCATAAGCTTCTACTTCAATTGGTGTAGGCGCCACAGGAACAACTTCCTGTGCCCTGCTACACACTAGTTGAAGTGACGGTTCAATAACCTCATCAAGTCTCCAGCATCCTCCCACTCAATTCTTTCGAGACAAACTTTTCCTTGAGAAAGGACCCGATTCAAGAAACAATCCCTATTGCTTTCGGATCTGAATTAGGAGGTATACCCAACTGTTTTGGGTGTCCTATGAAGATGCATTTTATCCGCTTTGGGTTCGAGCTTATCAACCTGAAACTTTTCACATAAGCGTCGCAGCCCCAATCTTTTAAGAAACAACAACTTAGGTTTCTCCAAACCATAGTTCAAACGGTGCCGTCTCAACGAAATTACGTGATGCCCTATTAAAGTGAGTGCGGTTGTCTCTAATGCCTAACCCATGAACGATAGTGGTAATTCGATAAGAGACACCATGGTATGCACCATATCCAATAGGGTGCAACTATGATGTTCGGACACACCATCACACTATGGTGTTCGAGGCGGTATTAATTGTGAAACAATTTTCACAATGTCTTAATTGCGTGCCAAAGCTCGTAACTCAGATACTCATCTCTATGATCATATCATAGACATTTTATCCTCTTGTCACGATGATCTTCAACTTCACTCTGAAATTACTTGAACCATTCAATAATTTAGACTTGTGTTTCATCAAGTAAATATACTCAGTATCTACTCAAATCATCCATGAAGTAAGAACATAACGATATCCATTGCGTGCCTCAGCACTCATTGGACTGCACACATCAAAATGTATTACTTCCAACAAGTTACTTTTCTTGTTCCATTTTACTGAAAACGAGGCTTTCAGTCATCTTGCCCATGTGGTATGATTTGCATGTCTCAAGTGATTCAAAATCAAGTGAGTCCAAACGGTCCATTTGCATGGAGTTTCTTCATGCATATACACCAATAGACATGGTTCGCATGTCTCAAACTTTTCAAAACGAGTGAGTCCAAAGATCCATCAACATGGAGCTTCTTCATGCGTTTTATACCAATATGACTTACATGGTAGTGCCACAAGTAGGTGATACTATCATTACTATCTTATATCTTTTAGCATGAACATGTGTATCACTACGATCGAGATTCAATAAACCATTCATTTTAGGTGCAAGGCCATTGAAGGTATTATTCAAATAAACAGAGTAACCATTATTCTCCTTAAATGAATAACCGTATTGCGATAGACATAATCCAATCATGTCTATGCTCAACGCAAACACCAAATAACAATTATTTAGGTTTAACACCAATCTCGATGGTAGAGAGAGCGTGCAATGCTTGATCACATCAACCTTGGAAACACTTCCAACATATATCGTCAGCTCACCTTTAGCTAGTCTCCGTTTATTCCGTAGCTTTTATTTCGAGTTACTAACACTTAGCAACTGAACCGGTATCTAATACCCTGGTGCTACTAGGAGTACTAGTAAAGTACACATTAACATAATGTATATCCAATACACTTCTATCGACCTTGCCAGCCTTCTCATCTACCAAGTATCTAGGGTAATTCTGCTCCAGTGGTTGTTCCCTTTATTACAAAAACACTTAGTCTCGGGTTTGGGTTCAACCTTGGGTTTCTTCACTAGAGTAGCAGCTGATTTGCCGTTTCATGAAGTATCCCTTCTTGCCCTTGCCCTTCTTGAAACTAGTGGTTTCACTAACCATCAACAATTGATACTCCTTCTTGATTTCTACTTTTGCCCTATCAAGTGGGCCCAGAGATACCTCTCCGTCACATGGAGTGACAAATCCCAGTGTCAATTCGTGCCAACCCAACAGACACTTTCGGAGATACCCGTAGTGTACCTTTATAGCCACCCAGTTACGTTGTGACGTTTGGTACACCCAAAGCATTCATACGGTATCCGGGAGTTGCACAATCTCATGATCTAAGGAAATGATACTTGACATTAGAAAAGCTTTAGCATACGAACTACACGATCTTTGTGCTAGGCTTAGGATTGGGTCTTGTCCATCACGTCATTCTCCTAATGATGTGATCACGTTATCAACGACATCCAATGTCCATGGTCAGGAAACCGTAACCATCTATTGATCAACGAGCTAGTCAAGTAGAGGCTTAATAGGGACATGGTGTTGTCTATGTACCCACACATGTATCTGAGTTTCCTATCAATACAATTATAGTATGGATAATAAATGATTATCATGAACAAGGAAATATAATAATAATAACTAATTTATTATTGCCTCTAGGACATATTTCCAACAGTCATGTCAATCCAACGACCTAGACTGCTTCAATGTCGAGCGCTCAACACGTTTAGCGTGCAGTTAATTTCATGCCAAATATAGTGCTAATCAAACAATAACACGCAAATAATATCCTACAATATCCGAATGCACTTAATATACTTCCAAATGAACGTGCATTGCACGTATAATCACAAAAATTAACAAAGAAATAATAGCATACCTAATATTCACGTGCAAATAATATATTGCCTAAATATTAATGTGCGTTGCATGTCATTTACTAGTGTCTATAAGAGAAAATAGCATGCAACAGTCTAGCATACTAGATGAACAAGAGAACATGCACAATAACATCACACATGAAACAACATCTACAGATGTAGAAATGAACATATCATGATGGACGTACTATTCATTAGCTGATGCCGGAGCGACATTGTTGATGACGATGTTGGCGACAATCCGCGACGTTGTTGTTGATGATGCTGGCGGCAATCAGTTGATGACGGCGATGGAGATGACAATAAGTAGCACCGCCCGACTTGGACGGAAGACGACCATGATGACGAACTTGAGCAGCCGCGCACAACGCTTCCCAAAAACCTATTTCATCATCTCCCGGTGCAGGATCGCAATAACGAACAGTTCCGGAGACCTGCTCTCCCGCACGCCGATTCACGCCGAAGTTCAGGTGGAGTAGGCTATGGGAGCGGCGCAAGTTGTGAGATGAGGTAAAGCCTAGGTGTTTTTGATGTGTCTTTGGCCGTGGCCAATAGCGGTATATATAATAGGACCGGAGGCGGTATCATGTCGCGATCATGATCTCAAACTGACTTGGATTCTAAGCTGTATACTTACCGAACAAGAAATAATTAACATGTGTGACAAGACTAAAAATAATGAAATAACAAAAGGAAACCGCGCCCCTACAAGGCGACCGACCGGATTTCGATGGACCATTCACGCACATGTCGCGTGCGCGCGCCACCCGAGCCAAGCGGGGCAAACGAACCCACTATATAGAGTGGTCTCACATGTCCCGGGGTGAGACTAACTTTGGAGCCACCACTTGTTATTTTACACATGGGCCACTTTGAGATTTCAGAAATTGTTAATGGGTCAAGCCCATTATTTTCTAACATCAGACACCAAGATGAGTCCAATATCTAAAACTATTTCATCTCATTGACACCAACCGAACACACCTTAGATAGTTACCAACAAAATTTTTAGTATCTCACAATGGTACCTATTCACAGAATATCGATGGATGTAATCGGGCTCCTTTGATTCAAAGGATTTTCATAGAAATTTTGGAAGATTATAATTCTTAGAATTTTTCGCTATCGAGATGAACATGGCATTTCATTCATATTTTTTTTTCTATTTCCGTGTTTTTAGAATTCTGCGATCAAGTGGGCCTGGCAGTTTGGTAGCTCCATGCAAAAAGAAGTTGGTTTTTTTAATAAAAAATACTAGAAGTTTGGTAGACCAAAAATGCAAAATTGTGCACTATGCTGTCGTGGCTTTCTCGATTAAGGGGGCCCCCGGATTGGTGGCTGCACCGTGCCACCGAGCCTCACCCGACCAGTTGACCACCACGGTGCCCCCGACCTGACGCTTCTCCCTCTCCCTCTCCAATGCATCGGGCAACCCACCCCCTTCCAACCCTCTCCCACTGATTCGCTCGCCGCACGCGCGCGAGATCCAGCCGCGCCTCCCGCAGAGATCTCCCGGCGGATCACTAGGACGGCGCCGCCGAGGAGCTCGGAGCCATGGAGGCGTCGTCGTGGGACGCCCTTCGCAAGCAGGTGAGTACCCGCTCCCCGGATCCCCGCCTCGCTCTCTCTCTCTCTCTCTCTCGGTCCCTGGAACCTCTCGCCGGCGTCCGTTCGCCCGAGATCTGACCCTGGCCGGCGCCTGCGGTACTGCGCTGCCGCTGTGGTACTCGCACCGACGATTCTCCCCCACTGGCCGCTGAATTCATTAGAGGCGACCCATGTGAAATTGGAGCGCCTCGCTCGTCGAATCCGTAGTCTGTCTCTGTGGAGCGAAATGCGTCTTTCTTCATCGTCTGAAATTGTAGAGTTTCCATGACACCAAGACTTAGTTTCGTAGTGGCCATTTTCTAAAAACTGTGCTGCAGCCTGCAGGTATACCTTTGCTCCTCCGCGACCCATTTCTTTGACTAACATGGGTGGGCTTGGAGCAATGTGACACTAATCCAGTGTGCAACTGACTAGAGTTTTGGTCCTACCAAACTGTCCCTTCTGCATCTGATGCTTTTGTTGGTTCGATTGTGTAATCGTGCTTATGGAGTATCTAGTAATGTAATGCGGTGTTAGTCTTGTTCATGAGAGTTAGGTGCTTATGGTTAGTGTGTTTGGACGGTACGGTACGAGTCTATGGCTGAAGCCATCCTTTGCTAGGCTACAAGAAGGTGCCATGCCAACTTATTTTCTGTAACGATGTCACTTCTGAATACGACTGCTGCATTAGAGCATGCCCAGCGTGGGCGCTAACAGAGAGGCGCCAGGATGGATATCCTTGTCGATTGGCAGTTAGGTCATCGATTCCTGGCGGATTCCAGGCGTCAGGTGAAGCGTCGACGCAAGAAAATGAATCGGACGCTTGGGCCTTTTTTGCCGCGGGATAAAACGATGCTGCACTGGACGATTTTATTAGCGCCTACAGGTTATCGTCTATAAACTATCGGATGCTTTTTTTAATTTTATGATATCTTTTTTATTTCCCTAAGCACCTGCATAAGCGACTTGCGTTGAAGATGGCCTTATGGTTTCATGAAGCTATGAGTAGGCTGATAGATGGTATTTGGTGTACGTGTGTGTATGGCTAAAGTTGTTACTGTACAATTTCTGCTTGTAGGCGAGGAGGTTGGAAGCTCAATTAGACGACCAAATGATTGCATACCGTAAATTGGTTTCTATGAAATCAGATGGTTCAGAGAATGATATCGAGACTGATATAGAAAGATCACTAAAGCAACTTCAGCAAGTAAATTCTCAAATGCAAACCTGGGTATCATCAGGAGGCTCGGAAGTTCTATCTCATACATTGACCCGTCATATGGAGATTTTGCAAGACCTTACACAGGTTCCAATAAATCCCTCTTACACTAAGTAATCACATTCTTCATAATTACAGTTTGTTTAGCAACAATGTAAAATCAAGGTTTCTATTAATTTCTCCCCAGTCATAATAACCATGAATTATAAAGTTTGCTGTGGAGCAATACGCTTTGAAATTTGGACACTGCATATAGAATAGCTAGACTTCTCTCATAATTCCGAAAAGTTGCTAACCCAACAATTCAATACAGGAATTCTATCGGCTTCGATCTAGTCTCAGAGTGAAGCAACAGCATGCTTCCCTCCTTGACTTGAGAGACTTTGACAGAGCAAAGTTTGACGTGGAAGAGTCTGGAGACTCAGAACAAGCTCTTCTTAGAGAACAAGCTGCAATCAACAGGAATTCCGGACAGGTAGGATTGTCCTGCTTTTTAGGAACACCTGTATTGATTTCTGAAATTTGCATCAATTTATTGTTTGCTCTATTAGGTAGTATCATATAAGGCATACAAACAAACCCAGGATAACAGCTTTCATGCATGAATGGAGTTGCATTGTGTTACTAACATGAATTCTCAAGCATTTCTAATTGAAGGAGCCTCACTCACCTTTCTTGTTAGGAGATAATTTAATTCTGTCAGGGCAAACAAATGAATTAAATTCACCTTTCTGGTGTATTTTTAACAAATATTTATTTTCTTACTGAACACTACCTGCCACATAAAATAAGGGAACCATGTCGCTTTTTTTTTTGGCTTCCCTATGGCATGTGCTGCATAATTTTACTGTTCTTGCTTGTTATTAATATGTTTTGTACTCAATGAGGTTCAGGAATTTCACAAAGGCCCATTTATTACATTTGACTTGATTATAGTGCATGCTAATAATTGCATGTGCGCGTCTATTTCAGTTTGAGCAAAACTTCTTGAATTTCAACCTACATGCTCGTGAAATTGCTTGTTTAGAAATCTATCTTTCATTAAAAACTGCAACAAGAACAACAATAACAACAACAAAGCCTTTTAGTCCCAAACAAGTTGGGGTAGGCTAGAGTTGAAACCCATAAGATCTCAAAACCAACTCATGGTTATGGCACGTGGATAGCTGACTTCGATGCAGCCCTGTCCATGGCTAGTTCTTTGATGATATTCCAGTGCTTAGGATCTCTCTTAACGGACTCCTCCCATGTCAAGTTTGGTCTACCCCGACCTCTCTTGACATTATCAGCACAGTTTAACCGTCCACTATGCATTGGCGCTTCTGGAGGCCTGCACTGTATATGCCCAAACCATCTCAAACGATGTTGGACAAGCTTCTCTTCAATCGGTGCTACTCCAACTCTATCATGCATATCCTCATTCTGGACCCGATCCTTTCTTGTGTGGCGACATATACATCTCAACATGCACATCTCTGCTACACCTAACTGTTGGGCATGTCGCCTTTTAGTTGGCCAACATCCAGCTCCATGTAACATCGGTCGAATCGCCGTCCTATATAACCTGCCTTTGGCTTTTGTGGCACTCTCTTATCACAGAGGACGCCAAAAGCTTGGCGCCACTTCATCCATCCAGCTTTGGTTCAGTGGCTCACATCTTCATGATATCACCATCCTTTTGCAGCATTGACCCCAGATATCGAAAGGTCTCCTTCTGAGGTATCACTTGCCCACCAAGGCTAACCTCCTTCCCTCCGCCTCGTGCCTACTAGTCTGAAGCCAGCTCTAACTTTCTATTAACCACCGTCCACCTATCGTCGACTAGCGCCACATCATCCGCAAAGAGCATACACCATGGGTTATCTCCTTGTATCTCTTTTTTTATTTGACAGAAAGACTGTAAGGGAGGCCCCTACAGTATAATTGGTGCAACAAACTCAAATTGCAAGTACCATGCCTTGAACCTGGGTGGGTGGGAAGGCATCAGCCCCTTCCCACCACTAGGCTATGCCTTAGTCTGCTCTCCTTGTATCTCTTGTAACCTCATCCATCACCAAAGCAAAAAGATAAGGGCTCAAAAGCTGACCCTTGGTGCAGGCCTATTCTAATCGGAAAGTCATCAGTGTCGCCATCATTGAAAACTGCAATTGAACAAATATGAAAAATTTAAGCCTTTAAAGCTCCCTGTTATGGGTTTTCTGGTAGTCATTGTTGCGTGGGAACATATAATGGCATGAGGGCATTAGTTCAGTACTCAGGAGTTTTGGCCTAGTTCCCGTCGAAGCATGAAATATAAGTGGAATGGAACATAGAAAGTGACATTGTTTGCATGCTTATGTTGGAAGCTGTAAAGAGGAATAGTACCTAGGTGCAGCTTTTAGCAAAGACCACATGCTGTTTGTGTGAGGGCATCTTTAATGGTTATATGATAGTTATTGGTAAATTTTGCCGCATAGGATATGTGATTGTGGCAGAGAATAAATGAGGGGAGAGAGCAAAGTTGTATGAACTTGAACCAACAACCTTTGCACAAGCTCCAAGGTGCAAAGAGAGCGACCTTATTTATTATCTCATTTCTATTGGATAACTCGATACACTATTGGAATGGTTCTATGATAGCTTGTTGGTTGATGGCCATGTGTTGATAACATGGATAAACATGCAAACAAATTAACATAAAAGCTATTGGAGATGCTCTGAGGAGATAATCGATGCAGGTATTGGACCACAACTTGCAAATAGAAGCTGCTGGCTTAAAAGCTGACAGTCCCTTCTTAAATGTAACTTTCTCGGCTGTCATTTTCTTATGTATGGACATGAGAAATTAAGGGTTATTCCCTTGACCAGTAAGCCACAGGTTGGACCTGTGAAAAGGATGTTCTGACCATTTCAGCAGCACAGGAAGTCTATTCTTATCTACAGACGATCTACAACAGTGCTTAATTTTTTCACTAATCACCTTCTAGACAGAGCAGTAACTACAATTATGAATGCAGACACTAGAGAACAGTCCTTATACTGAGAATTCGAGAACGAAACCACCGTAGCCGTCTTTGCATTTCTGGCCATCATCAATAGTTGCATGTCCAAACAAACCTATGTACTCCCTCTGTTCCTAAATATATGACCTTTTAGGGATTCCACTACGGACTACATATGGAGCAAAATGAGTGAATCTACCCTCCAAAATATGTCTATATACATCCGTATGTAGTCTGTATTGAAATCTCTATAAGGTCTTATATTTAGAAACGGAGGGAGTAGCTTAGAAAGTAGAAAGACAGTGAAAGCATGCCTGTTTTGTTCACTCAGGCAGTCAGGCTACGAATGGGATTTGCACTACAAATATGGAATTCCCAAATATGATCCATTGCCTTTGCTAAGTCTTATATTATCATGGGAACTATTGCTGCACAATAAAGAGCATTTGAAGAATTTGTTGGCCTATTAAGCTTGCAAGTTGCCGTTCCTCTGAAATTCGTAGATTGGATTCGGCGTACATCATGCAGTCAGTGTATTTGCTGCTTGCTGTCTGTCAACTGTACGGATCACGGGGTGCATTATTACATGTGTTTTCATGCTAAAGGGGCTGCTGGCTGGCTGGAGAATATTTTTATTAAATTGATAGACGCATCTGTGTCCACTGCCATAGCTAGTTAGCCTGAGCTACCTCTAGCTTCCTCAAACTTTAACCAACTAGTTTGTTAATTTTAGAAAATTCTACTAGTATAGATGGCTGGTAAGCCATGAAAACCAAAGGTGTGTTGATTTGCTGACTTTTTGTTGTGATACTTTTTGTAGCAAAATCTAGAATTGACCAAGCTTTGCTGAACCCTTACTTTTTCCATATTTAGGTGGATACTGTGATATCACAAGCTCAAGCAACACTGGGCGCTCTCATGTCTCAGCGTTCAACGTTTGGTGGCATTACTACCAAAATAAGCAACGTCAGCAGCCGGATCCCCACGGTATGTATCGCATCGTATAGCCTTGTGAGCAAGGGAAAATCGTGCTCTTAGGCTGTGTGTGCCTCACACTTTTCTTCAATGAATCTGCAGATTAACCACATCCTCGCGTCGATCAGAAGAAAGAAATCGATGGACACGATAATTCTTTCGCTCGTGGCGTCCGTGTGCGCGTTTCTTATGTTCATCTACTGGTTGTCAAAGTAGTAGGATGTTGGCCGCAGCGAAAAGGCGTCATAGTGTTGTAAGTTTGGATCACAGTGCCGGTACAGATAATGATATGATTGGTGTTTGTACAATATTGATTCAATGCTATATTACTTTTTCACATCGCTCTTCAGCCTCATTCCCCAGCTCGACCGGACTATATATACCTGTTGTACCTTTTGTGCATATAATAAATAAAAACCCCTCTTGCTCCCTCCGTTCCCAAATGCTCCCTCCGTCTCAAAATTCTTGTCTTAGATTTGTTTAAATATGGATATATCAAGAATTTCGAGACAGAGGGAGTACTATTTGTCTAAATAAAGTATATCTTTCCTAAAAAAAATCTAAGACAAGAATTTTGAGACAGAGGGAGTACTATTTGTCTTTCTAGACATTTCAACTGGACTACAACATAAGATGTATGTAGACATATTTTAAAGTATAGATCCACTCATTTTGCTTTGTATGTAATCACTTGTTAAAATATTTAGAAAGACAAATATTTGGGAATGAAGGGAGTAGTTTTGTACCTTTTGGACGAGGGATTCCATCGGCATTGCCGTCCAGCTACTTCTCTGGATCCGAGTTTTAAGGATTCTTGTTGAGCTGACGTGAGCTGGGCTGCTAGGTGGCTGGAGCTATTAGCTGCTCCGCATCCATCCAATTTAATCTCTGCGATTGCGAACAGGATAGACATATTGCAGAGGCCGTCTGGTGGGTGCAGCCTTGCAGGACCGGAAACTTCAAGGGCTACGTACCGAAACCTGCCAAAGTCTTCTCTTCCAGGCGGACAATGACATGGATGTGATTCCGCAAGTGGCCAAGCCCCCTCGACGGGACGGAACGACGGCCGGCCGGCACCGCGCCGCAGCACGGGGGCCCTCCTAGCCACATGCGCCTGCCGCGCCCTCCGGACGTGGGCAGAAATCACTGTTTTGACCTAAGGATGAAATCAATTCATGAACTGAACGGGAGCCCTCCTAGCCACATGCGCCTGCCGCGCCCTCCGGACGTGGGCAGAAATCACTGTTTTGACCTAAGGATGAAATCAATTCATGAACTGAACTGTTCTAAATTTTTTTCACCCAACTGACCTTTTTGTGTGACGCTCGACAGTTAGGCGCCACACTATACTATGCAGCGCCTAACACACAGATGCTATACATCTGGACAGCGTGGCACCCCGGAGCCAGGCCTGGCCTCACCCCTGATGGTGCAGCGCCTAGGTGAAAGGCGCTACACTATCATGTGCAGCGCCTAGACGAAAGGCGCTACACATGCACTTACTAACCGCCTCGGGACAACAGAGAGCAAAGCTAAAAATTACTAAGTCAGTGTGCAGCGCCTGAGAGCTAGGCGCTACACGATACAGTGTAGCGCCTAACGTGTAGGCGCTGCAAGATTGATCCACCGCGTGTGGCCTGACCGACTGAGCTGTAAACGCATAGGGCGTGGCGTGACCTGACATGCACGGTCAAAATTTGAGTTACTACCTGCACTTGCCCTGCCTTGCTCGCAGTAGGTAGATATGCCATGCGATGAACTATCCTTACTACTGGTAAGTTCTGTTGCGCATTTACTGTTTACATACGTACTGCCCTGCAGTGGCTAGTAGCGACAGCTCTGCGCTTCCGTTTTACTGTTACCACCACAGGCCGGCCGACACTATTCTTGATTAACTACACTGGCTAGATGTTAGTTGTACTCCACTGCTCAATGCCTGGTCATTACTGAAGGAGAGACAAAATCTGGCGAAACTAAACGGAAATATACTACTCTCTCCCGCGCGCGCTCATTCTTGTTGATCTTTGGCTACATATTCCTTTTATTTAATCGATCCATGCACATATGCTCGTTCTGATCATACCCCGGGCTCTTTTTTTTCTAAGATCATTTGATTTGATTGCATAGTGGCCGACACACAACGGGGATGGAGAAGATCCGCGGTGACCGTCCAAGGGTCCGTGCTTGCTTGCTTTTAACCGCAGGAGCATGGGTGTACAAATACGTGACCAGCAGCCAGTCCCTACCCGTGAGTCAGCCAACCTGCAGATCGACCACAGCAGGTAGTAACTCAAATTTTGACCGTGCATGTCATGGCATGTCAGGTCACGCCGCGCCCTATGCGTTTAAGCTCGCCGGTCAGGCCACGCGTGGTGGATCAATCGTGCAGCGCCCAGAAGTCAGGCGCTACACTGCATAGTGTAGCGCCTAGCTCTTAGGCGCTGCACATTGACTTAGCAATTTTTAGTCTTGCTCTCTGTTGCTCCCGAGGAGGTTAGTAAGTGCATGTGTAGCGCCTTTCGTCTAGGCGCTGCACATGATGGTGTAGCGCCTTTCGCCTAGGCGCTGCACCATCAGGGGTGGGGCCAGGCCTGACTCCGGGGTGCCACGCTGTCCAGATGTATAGCGCATGTGTGTTAGGCGCGGCATAGTATAGTGTGGCGCCTAGCTATCGGACGCCACATAAAAAGGTCAGTTGGGTGAATTTTTTCCAGAACAGTTCAGTTTGTGAATTAATTTCATCCTTAGGTCAAAACAGTGATTTCTGCCCCGGACGTGCGTGCGGTTTCAGGTGCAGCACGGCACACGGGTTCCAGTGACCGTGAGCGAGCGCCCACGGCAAGAGCTGGCTGCGGTCCTCGTGATCACAGCAGTTGTGTACTTGCATGCATACATATATACATATTCCCCAACTTCCAGGCGAGCTGATCAGCATGTGACGCCTCGTGGCGGCACACGTCGCCACGATCTACACAGATGCAGCACGTTCCACTCCCTGCCGACGTGGTGGGGGTGGCGAACCGCTATCCAGCGGCAGTACTCACCACTGACTGCCCACAATACACGGAGAAACACCAGTACGTGCATGCGTAGTAACTTGGCCGAGTTCTTCCCCGCCGAGCTTTACCGGATCGGTTGACCACGCCTGGTCTCACAGAATCACACACAGATCGGCAACGACGACTGCAGCAAGATCCTCTCGCCCAGTTGCTTCAGCCCACAGAATCGGAAGGGGGCTGGCCGCTAAGGCCAACTTCATCGCGCGACCATAAACGGACGTCCATTTTGCCCGGATTCTGTTCGTTTAGGAAGGAATTTGGGGTCGTGTCTAGGCGTGTCCTGGGATGCGGTGGCCGCGCGCTCAGCGCGCGGCCACATCCATTTGCCCCATCCTGTCCGCGTATATTTCTTTGCAAGTCCTTAAACTTTCTTTATCATTCATTTTTGGTACATGACAATACATCATCACATTTTGACTAGTAAAGTAAGACCAAAGAAAATAAAAACCACAAGAATACATTTGAGAAGATACTGAACTTTCATAACTGCTTTCTTGAGTTGGGTTAGCGCCTTCTCGATGCATTCATTGTTGATCTGTGGAGGAGGCACGACGTTGCCTCCTCCTTTCTTCTTCAAGCCAGAAGTCGACGTTGCTTCCTCACACGTAGTATCGTGCCTTGTTGCTTCTTCGCACGTAGTATCGTGCCTAGACTCTAATCTAGCAACATGTGCACTTGTCTCATCTAAAGCCTCTAGGCTAGCTAAAAGTGCACGAACATGCACTACATTTCGCTCTATCAACATATCGATGTACTCTTCTTTCCAATATCAAAACTTGCATCCGTTCTACACAATAAAACTTAAAGTTAGCACCACTAGTCTAATTCAAGAGCACAAACCGAAGCTAAAAGAGCACATACCCCATCGTTTAAGTACTTGATGAACACCCATCCGGGATGCTCCGGCGTTGTAGACTCGCGGCGCACGACCACCCTTGGGGAGTGGTCGCACTTGATGAGGGGCAACGGTGCGCCGACGAGCTTTTGGGCAAGCACCGAGCCCGGCCGGCCGCCATTCGCGTATCTACCGGCGGACCACTGACGGTGCAGATCCGAGCGGCTAGAGGACGAGCCACTGCCGGCAAGGTGCCCGGCCAGTCCATGGCACGGCCCGGCCTCCCACAGCCGGGCGAGCTCAAGACCGACCGGATCCGCCCCAAATCCGGCCGGCGGGTGCGCAAACAAGGTGGCCGTGCTTGGGTAGCTCAGCGGCGACGAGAGGAAGGGGCTGGGCAAGCGCGCGTCCGAGTTGCACGGCTGCAATGGCAGCGGGCGGCCGGCGGCGGCGAGGGGGAGAGAGGGGAAGAGTGGGGAAGAGTGGAGTGGATGCGGCCGGAGGGAGGGAGAGGGACGGATAGAAAAAGGCCCGTCCTGTGCCACCGACGGGCGGGCACGCGCAGACGACCCGCGCGTCCGCGTGGTGTCCGTTTCACCCCAAAAACGGCGCAAACTTGGGCCGCGGATGGGTCGAAAGCGGACACAAAACGGACAAAAGTTCGTTTGCGCCCGCGCGCTGGGCCGTCTCGTTTGTCCCTTTTACCCCAAACGAACGGGGGCGGACAGGATAGGGTCGCGCGGTGGAGTTGGCCTAACATACTCCTTTCAGCCCCGTCAAAAAAAAACATACTCCTTTCAGCAGCTGCAGCACTCGAAAGCTTGTACACATACAGGACATAAATAAGCTTGCGGCGGGCGAAAGCGTGCGGGAGCTGAATCCGGCGTGGTTACTCCTTTTAGATAGCGCGGCGCGGCCGCTTGGCCAACGGCCACGATACCTCCTCCTTCCGGGGGCACCATTACCATCACCATCACCGGCACCCAGGGACTGTTCTCATCTACCAAGAGTAGAGTAGAGTGTGCAGGCAGCGTCTGATCCGGGTCAACGATCGCGGGCTAACCTCCCTCCCTCCCTTCGGCGGCAAGATTCCGTGATTGCCTCGCCGGAAATCATCGCCGTTTTTAAATACGCTGCGTAGTACTACTAGTAGATCACCACATGCTGCACTGGTAGTGGTAAGTACTAATCCGGTCAAAGCCAACTCATCTGAATCCAGCAAGCTCAACTGGTCCATGGTCCTCTCCTCTCCTCCCACTTTGCTCTCAGCCCGGCCACTAACTCTCCGCTGCCAGTTTTGTTCACTCTTCATCACGTGCTCCATCTTTGGATACCGCCCACTTCTCTGTTGCAAGCAACTTTTGTGCTGGGAAATCAGGCTTCACTGCGAGCTGCTTATGGTTAAAGCTTGTCCGTACCGCTCTTCCATGTTTCCTACCACTGAGAGATGTACCATCACCGTATGAAAAATGCTAGCAGAATGGTCCGGGGTTTCGGTGTACCCACTTTCTAAAACTTGGCAAAGAAAAATGTACTATTTTGAGGTTTGAAAATTCCCGTAGAAAAACACGCACATAGGTATCGAGTCGAGACTCTTATGTAACTTTTTACAAAATAACATGACGATTTCTGTGACCTGCATGGATTTTTTTTAAAAAAAAATATGAGGATGGTACATTTAAAACTTAAATGGCAACACTCTCATTTTCTCATTTTTATCCAGCCACACATGGTCACATTATTTTAGGAAAAGTTGCATCAGTAAGTTTCCAACCAACACCTTTGGGCATGATTTGTTCCGGGATTTTTCAGAACAAGAAATACATTTGTTAAGTTTTTATAAAATCGGGCGGATTCCGGTGTACCCAGGTCCCAAAAATCCGCTCTATCAGCGGGTCACTTTTAATAAAATTCTCTTAGAGGTCCTTCATACAGACTTTTTAGAATTTTTGTCGAAACAGACCACCTGCTCACTGAAATTGCCAAAAAAGACCCCTTCTAAAACAAATTGACAAAAAGGACTCCCTCAGCCGTGGCGGCAGACGCGCCAGGCGACACGTGGCACCTGCCGCCACGGCGTTAGGCGGCAGATCCTACCGCCACCACTACAGGCGGCAGGTTCGGAATAAACGGATTAGCGACGTGCAACGGAAGAAGTTGCTTAGGCAGGTGGGCCCTGCAACCTGCGCACGAGGTGGCAGCGGTGGGCCACGCCGCCATCGCGGGAGGCGGCCACACTGTGCGTGCCCTGCATCATTTCGTCGTTTCCTCGTTTTTTAATCACTGATTCGTACTATGCGTGATTTATATTTCCTTGTCACTGTCGGCAGCAGTGTGCAGAGATGTTGCTTTCGTTTTCATCATAGGACAGGTTGCACCATAGATGCATATATACACACTCGTTTTTGTGCCCCTATTTTCCCGCCTAAACTTTCGTCTGTGTTGAGCGTACGTTGTCCACTGTATATGTATAGAATTTGGGTCTATATTTATACCGTTGTATCTCTATTTCCCTCTTGTATGTTTGTACATCTTGAAAGACGAGTAGAGGCCAGTCCACCCTGTACCTATATATGTTCATCATGCACATGATTAATGAATTATCGATGCATGCAATCTCCTCCTTCCAACTAACAGTCTGCTCGCCCCTATTTTCCCGTCATCAGCATTTAGCCTTTCGTTATCATGTGTTTTTGTCATCTAAGCCTATAAAACGAGGCATTGAGCCTCTCGTCATCCGTCATGCAGCATACTGCGCTTAGTGTGTCACAGTTTTTTCAATCGGTATGAGTTTTTACCTTGCTCGGATCAGTGTATTAGGCCGAGAAAAATGAAGAATGCGAGTTTTTTCTGCTATCAAAAGTATCAAAATAGCACTTGCATGTATGTGGTCATCACCTAAAAAGGGACATCGAAGATCAAAACACAATTTCTTCAATCACTTCACCTCCTCTTTGTTTGCTACTTAGATGATACTTTTTTAACCTATTACATACATCATTAAGGATATTAGCATCTAATCTTAATATACAAAACTTACATTTTTGCGAGATAAAAAATTACTACGTACGCTTACTAACTTAATCATGAAATAACAGTGCATTTAATCAAGCAATGACCAATAACATTACTAACTTTTTCTTAATTACTATATTATGCAGCAGGGATTTTGCCAGCTCGAAATCGGCGCCGTCTGCCACAGTACCGCTATTGGCCAGCGCGCAGCAGCAGCAGTCCACAAAGAAGAACGAGTGTGTATATATGCATATGGTGAAACCTGTACTATGGTGAAAACAAAAGAGTCAGCTCGCAGCAGGGATTAAAAGACGACGAAATGACGCACGCACAGTGCGGCCGCCTCCCGCAGTGGCGGCAGGGCCTACCGCCGCGCCTCGCGCCCAGGCGGCTGGGCCCACCTGCCCAGCCCGTTCCGTTGCACGTCGCTGATCCGGTTATTCCGCACTTGCCGCCTGCAGTGGTGGCGGCAGGCTCTGCCGCCTGGCGCCGTGGCGGCAGGTGCCACATGTCACCTGCCGCGCCTGCCGCCACGGTCGAGGGGGTCTTTTTTGTTAATTTGTCCGCCACGGTCGAGGGGGTCTTTTTTGTTAATTTGTCTCAGAGGGGTCTTTTTTGGCAATTCCAGTGAGCAGGTGGTCTGTTTCGACAAAAAATCGGCTTTTTAAACTGGAGAATGGTCGACAAGAACACATTAGTTAAGATCTTAGGGTCTACTGCACATCACTGAAAGAATGGCGATGATTAGGAATTTTGCAACTACTGCACATCACTGAAAGAAATGGTGATGATTGGGATTTTTTTTCCTTTCTAAAGAAGAGTAGGGACCCGACCCCGACGCAGAACATTCTAATTAAGAAAACCCCAACCTCTTCCACCATGCAAGAGCATTTGAGAACACATCATATTCATATGGCCCCTTGGTATGTTAATGCTCCATGACAGCACACCAAGAGTTGCGTATGCGGCACCTTGTTTTGCTGCAGCACTCATTAGCCAAGCCAAGCCCCCCACCCACAGCATTGTCGTTGTTTAAGCCAAAACCATAACCACCAGCTCCAACTAATTAGCAAGGCTCTCTCCCTCAAAAAAATAATTAGCAAAGGGGACAAGCAGCAATGGCGATCCAGCGGAGCACCAGCATGTAGATGTCTCAATCTAAACAGCCCGGCTCTTGTCACCTATCACCCCATGATTGGGGATTGAATTTGTTGGCTTCTGATAACAGTCAGATCATATGCTCTCTCTCTATATATATCCCTTTTCAGCTAGTGGTGGCATGGGAGACATGGAATGGAAGCCCCTAAGCGTAGCTGCAAATTATTCTGAGTGAAGACATGTAACCACTACTTGGTCTAATCATCACTGGATTAAGAAGATCGTTTTCAAAGTCCGCAGTGTCATACCTAATCGACCAACCGGGCCGGAGAAATGATTAACAGAATCCAGCAATATGCCACCTAAATTTTGAATTTGACGGAACAAAGGTCGTAATATGGTTCATCTAGCTGTTGAAAATCCTTAGCTATTGATGTAATGAACAATTTTTTGGTCAACCGAGCACTCAAAACTGCACACGAACATTGCTCGGAGAACAACTGCAACTTACAACAATCGGGAGGGAAGCTCCCGCTGAATGAAGAACCAATCATCAAATGTAACAATGCCGCCGGCCAGCTGCTTCTGCCGACGCCGTCGTGGCAGCCATTACTAGCTCTTCCAGGCGTAGACGAGGAGCGAGAAGCCATCGCCGCGGTGCAGCTCGGCCTCCTCGGGGCTGGCCCAGTCCATGACCGTCGAGCTGCTCGCCCACGAGGCCGAGGAGGACGCAATGGATGCCGACGACGATGAGCTTGCCTTGGCCAGCCTCCGCGCCTGCCCCCTCTTCCTCCGGTTCTCCCCATTGCTGCTGGTCTCGCTCCAGTCCCCTCTGCCCCATCTCCCTAGGTAGCCTGACAAGACGCCGGCGCCGCCTCTTCTTGCCTTGTCGAGCAGCTCCTTCTCCTTGGCCTCTGCGGAGTCGCGCTCTTCGCCGCCGGCGGTGTCGCCGAGCTCAAATCGGAAGACGAACACGGCGTGCGCGGGCGGGGACGCCGCGGCGAGGACGGAGGCGGCGTCTGTGAGGGCCGGCTCGCGCGCGGAGAAGAGCCAGTTGTGGAGGTCCCAGGAGACCTGGACCCGGTCGCCGCCGCCGAGGTCAACCTTCTCGCTCCCGCGGAACTTCCAGCGCAGGCGGCGGATGTGGAGGACGCGCTCGCCGTCCACGGAGACCGACAGGCCGACCTCGGCCTTGTCCTTCTCCTTGTCCATTTCCCTATCCTTGCCGTGCCCGCGCGAGACGAGATCCAGCGAGATCTCCCGCTCCTTGCCGCGGACTTTGACGCAGGTCTTGTGCCCGCGGCCATGCCCTCCGTCGCGCATGGAGACGTGCTCGCGCCGGGAGATGAGGACATGACCGGGGCCCGTCGGCCGCTGGGCCTTCGTCTTCCGGTACGCCTCCTCCGTCATGTCCCCGGCCACGACCGCCATCTCGCCGTCGACCACGACGGCGACGAAATACCCGGACGACGGCTCGGGCGAGCCGGGGGAGGCGAACCGCGCGCGGGTGAGGTCCCAGGCCAGGTCGATCCGGCGGTCGTGCACGTGGAAACGCTTGGACCCCCGGCGCCGCCAGAAGAGCCAGGGCCGGACGCGCACGGCGATGGTGGCCTCCTCGTCGAACTCCGGGCCGTCGTCGTAGCAGCCGTAGTCGGAGGCCGAGGATGAAGAGGCGAGCGCCCCGACGCGGAGCACGGCCCGGAGGCTGAGGCCGAACGCGGCGCGCGACCAGGAGAGCGCCGCAAGGCCGAGGCGGGTCTCGTAGACGGAGGTGGCGAGGCTGGGCCCCGCCCCGGCGCCGGAGCCCGACGCCGCGGCCGGCGAGGCGCGGAAGAAGGCCGGGATCGCGTTTGGCATCGCGCGGGCGCGGGCACGGCTGCGGCTGCGGCGCCGGTGCCTCGGCTGGGACGGAAATGGGGTAGCTTTTTGGGGAATTTCTCGCTTCGATTTGGGAGAGGGAGGGGAGACTGCCAGACTGGGGGTTGGACTGGACCGGCTAGGCCGCGAGGCGGGAGGTAAATATAACTCTGGCGCGGTGGGGTTACGGGGCGGTGATGGGACTCCGGCGTGGTGGGACCCGGACACGTTGGACCCAGCTGGGTGTGGGGCCGCGCGACCGTGCCAGTTGCCAGTATGCTGCGACTACTCTGGCTTGGACCGGGCTTGGATGCTGAGGAGGTTTCTCATCCTCTCGTCCTCGTTTTATCTTTTTTCCAACAAGAGAAAATTTAAATTATTATCTTCATGTTGATACGAATGAATTTGTGTATCGTGTTCATATCACTATCGTTCATGAATGTCAATGGCATTATTCAACGGGCGGATAGAGTTGGGCCTCGTAAGTTAAGTTCATGTTCCATCTATCAAGTTAAATAGAGATGTGTCAACTTAATTTAGAGTCGAGAGGAGCTTGTTTGTCAACCGGACATGAGAAGGGTATTATTTTTACACGTGGTAGGGTTGGGTAACGTCTTATAGGTAGGGATGTCAACCGGGTCCCGCTTAATCCTGTTTAAGGTCCACTTATGATATGATAGTTCAAAAAAATTGTTTATTTGTTTGAGAAAAATGAACTATCAAGCTACCAAAAACTAACTAAACGGGATTGCGGACGCCATTTATTTGCCACTTACATCCCTACTTATAGGAAATCAAAGGGACAAGATATGCATACAATATATAACATGACATCGAATTCTCTCATTTCTTAAAACGAAAAGAACTTCTACATCTCAAACCGCTAATTTGAGTGATGATCCATTTTGACTGCTGGCAGTGAGAACAAGGAGAAGAAGGCGCATAAGAAGAAGCCCTTCTTAAAAGATGGGAACTATTCCCTCCATCCGAAATTAATTGACGCTCAAACGGATGTAGAGGAAGTAAACAAGAATAGGGAAGCAGAGACTTTCATTGGTCAAGAGTACACCTCCCACAATTCTAATTGTGAGGAAGTAGGGCATGTGGCGCGATAGACGTTTGACTACTCTTTGTCTGAGCCCACATCCCTCTTTGAGTTTGACTACTTCAATGAATGAACGCCGACCAGTGATGACTCATGGCTAGAGACTCGAAGGGACATCCTTCATTTAATCCCCTAGGCTCCATTCACTCGTCTCTTATGCCTCCAAACATATTATGGGATGTCAATGTCGAAGGATGGCAAAAGTGAGGATGATATTGCCACCACGCGCGGCAAGGTCTTTAAAAGATTATGTGATCTCTTGGCCTCCCTTCGGTAATGTAACGAGTGCAATGAGAAAGCGGAAGTACTTATCATCAAGAAATACAAGAATATGGAACTCCTTGAATATAATCTCCACGCAAAGCAAAATAACAAGGAAACTCGTGAAGTGGATCTCTGGATATACATAAACTCTTGAGAGAGATCTAGTGGTGGCTAATGGTTTCAAAATAAGAGGTTGAGCTTGCTCATGCTAAAAACGCCGAGGATTTTGAGCATATTGACAATGGCAACAATCTAATGAAGGGTGATCTCATCAAACTTACCAATTCACTACTCACAGGAAACTCCTAGCCACCCTAGCACTACTCTGGCTTGGACCGGGCTTGGGTGCTAAGGAGGGTTCTCATCCTCTCATATTTATTTTATGTTGTTTCCAACAAGAGAAAATTTAAATTATTATATTCATTTTGATAATAAATGAATTCGTGTCTCGTGTTCACATCACCATCGTACATGGCATTATTCAACGGGCGAATAGGGTTGAGCCTCATAAGTTAAGTTTGTGTTCCATCTACCAAGTTAAATAGAGTTGTGTCAACTTAAATAGAGTTGCGAGGAGCTTGTTTGTCAACTGGACATGAGGTGGGTATTATTTTTGCACATGACTAGGGCTGCAGTGCCCATTATAATCATGGAGAGTAATTGCTCATCGCAAATCAACCTGACAAGATATGCATACAATATGTAAACATGACATAAGATTCTCTCATTTCTTGAATCGAAAGAACTTCTATATCTCGAACCACTAATCTGATTGATGATCCATTTTGACCATTGGCAACGAACAAAGAGAGAAGACTTACAAGAAGAATGAAAATTAAATTCGGTGACCGTGCTCATCTACACACGATGAACAGTAGAATAAAAAAATCTTTGGTGGTGCAAGATGCTCAAATGTGTGATCCTCGTGTAAAATTTGGGGGTGTTTGGACATTTGAGGAGCTCGTGGTAAAAAAACAAAATCAAGTGTGAACACTGATGTTTTCAAAAGTTTCTCAGATACCCAAAATTCGTCTTTTTTGCTACGAGCTTCTTGCATGGGCATCACACACATGAGCATCTTGCGCCATAAAAATGTTGGATTTTTTGAATTTTTTATTGTTTAAAACAATTTCATTGTTCACACCTGGGCTCCGTGACCTTCTTAAAGGATGGGAACTATACAAGAAGGGGGGATCAAAGACATTCATTCGTCGAAGAGTACAACTCTCACAACTAGTACCGAAGAAGCAGAGCATGTGGCAGGATAGATGTTTCACTACTCTTCTTCTGAGCCCACTGTTGACACCAGATTTTGGCATGGTCAAAAATGTAATTAAGAAAGCCTTAAATGAAAAAGTGATCAAAGTAAGAAAGTTACATATCGTCAAAAGGAGAAACTTTGATATTTGGGTCATAGCCATCCGATCTCATCTCTAAGGCCCAAGTTGTGTTCGAAGTACTGAGTTTTTATATTCAGAACAATATTTGGCTGATTACGCCTCCAAGATGGCCTCTGATGGAAAAAGATACAACTGTAAAGTTCTTCGTCTCGTCGAAACGGACGATTTTGATATAAAAATCGTCCCCATCCAAGGTCGTATGCAAAAGTTACAGGCAAAATCATGCGCTACAGTAGTGTTTGGCCGGATCATCCGGGCCGGGGTCCGGATCATCAGGGAAATTGAAGCACCGAAAACAACAGAAGCCTAGTGATGAAGCCGGATGATCTGGTTTCAGTCCCGGATGATCCGGATGGAGGCCGGACAGTCCAGGTAGAAGTCCGGACGTCTCGGCAGTTTTTTCTGCTGCAGATGTTAGAAAACAGCCCGAAACTCACTCAAGATGACCTCATATCGAAAAGTGTTCAACGTGAAAGTTGTGCGTCTCGTCGAGACGATTGATTTTGATATAAAATTTGTCCAAATCCAGGGTTGTATGAGGATTCTAGAGCCAAAACAGTGGGCTGCTATCAGAAAACTCGACTAGGCCGGATCATCGGCGCCGGAGGTCGTGAAAAGTCCGAGCTTGGTTAGATTTTGATGATTTGGACGGCAAGGCAAGTCCTTTTCTTGTACGGGAAGTCCATCCGCCTCTTATATAGATAAGAGGTGACAACCGATTGAAAACAACACACAGTCGATCAGTTCATCTACCACTTTTTACCTTTACTTTCATCTCTCTCCCTTGTTCTTCTTCTTCCTCGTTCTTCGTTTGTTCTTCTTTTGCAGGGCGGGAACCTCGAGGCCCTAGGGGTGGTTAGGACGACCTAGGGCAACCCATAGCCGCCGCGCGCCCTGACGGGTCCTTCCCGGGCGTGTAGGGTTTCGGGTCCTCAAAAGCGCCCGCCGGATTGCTTGCGTACCGCACTTCCGGACGGATCTCCTTCGACGTGAGCTGTGGTGCATCACCCTCGGCGTCGAGGGTACACGGAGACGTGTTCGTGTGCGAACACACTTTTTGGCTACTCCACTGGGGACGAAGTTTTGAACGGACTCCGGCCTGTTCTTGCTACGAAGAGATCGTCATCTTGGGTTTGCAATCTACAAAGATAATATGAATACCTAATTCACATATGTTGTTGCTAGATCATCTAATGAGCATAATGTATCGGGTAGCCCTAGCTTTATCAGTCATGCATCTAATTATGTGCAAGAGCTGATGGAACAACATATTCATGCTTCTACCTCATATAATTTTAGCAACATGCAACATATGTATTCCAACTCCCATGCATCGGCAACCCCAGAAATCCATATGCCGATGAATAACATGATGAATTTGGTTAATCAAGTTGAAACACCTCACATAGGAACTTCCGATAGTATGCAACAAAGTGTTTCACCTTTTTATTCATCGGCAACTAACTTGCAATATGTTAATCCAAACATGCCAATGGATAGGGGAATTGGCCATGCTACTACTCCCTCTGTCCGGAAATACTTGTCGAAGAAATGGATGAAAATGGATATATCTAGAACTAAATTGCGTCTAGATACATCCATTCCTCCAACAAGTATTTTTGGACGGAGGGAGTACTAGTTATCTGGCCAATTACCCTCAACCATCGTATGCTACACCTCATGCTACTAATGTTTTGGCACCATATGAAACTATAGGTATTCACTAGCAAACATGCCCGTGCTTTGCACCGGGAGAAAACAAATCATTCGTAATACACCCACTCGATGTCATCAGCAAATCCCTTGTTGCACAGAAACATAAATGTGGGATGAATTTTGAAATGTACTCAAGATGTTTCCAATTTATTAGACAACAAAAATAATCTACCTGATAAAATAAAATAAAAAATAAAAAACATGTACTCGGTTTCGGTGGTTTCCTTAATAGAAATCAGAAGGGAAACCCTCTTTTGCCAAAAAAAGATGAAAAAATGAGCAAAAAAAAAAGAAGAAGTGGATTTTTAAATGATTGACACTCAAGATAATAGCAAATTTGAAATTGCACATTTTGGGGGGAATTTTCATTTATGGTATGTTAGATTTCGAGTTAGAATTTGAAATATATGAAAATTTTAAGAAGTACTTGAATCTGCCCGATGAAAGAAAAATTATATAAAAAGGTAGAAAAGTGGGGATAGTGTGGACTCAAACCTGGGTCTCCCAGGGAGAAGGTTGGTGCACATTTGCGGGTCGCTTCATTATAAGACAAATCCAGGCGCAACAACTTAGGAAAAAATCGAATCAATTTTTTTCTTACATATGGGTGACGTAATGGGTAGTTTATGGCAACTTCAGGGTCAATTTTCATGACATACAATTAGAACCAATAGCCACTTTATCATTAGGTAGAGATTAAAATTCGGTTGCCATGACATGACATGTAGATGCCTATGTTTTGGCGTCGATGGTTTATTATGCACTCGTATAAACCGTAATCGTCTTGAGATGATTTATGTGTTTACTTCATTGGGTGTCTAGGCATATATGTTTCCATCATGTGTGTCATGAGCTATAGTCAATATGAGTACGTCAAAAACACAATCAGATGCAAATCCAACTTCCAAAAGGAAAAAAATGTAGAACCAAAACCGACAATCGTATGCATGTAGATTGGAGGGAAAAGAAAAACGCATGCATAGTTACTTATTATTACCAAATCTGGCCAGTTTAATGGAGTGCCCCCGTGTCCACAAGTCCAGATGTTCTCGCGCAGGCGACGCGTTTCATCTGATCCCATACGCACACCGATGTCTTCCCTTTCCTCCATCCTTATCTTCTCAGCCACACCCTCATCCATCCATCCTCGTCTCTCCCCCACACTCCTGATTCCCTTCCTCTCTTCTCTCTGTCCACAACATGGAAGCGTAGCCACTCCACGCCTCTCAACGGGCGCTGCTGCTTCGGGCCTCCCCGCAGTTGTCGATCCAGATCGGATCGAGGCAACACCAAGAATCCTCCCCCCTCCCCGAGTGCCTCCCCCCTTCTCCTTCCTTCACGCGCTCAGCGCTCGATCCACCTCATGCGCCTCCCTGCAGCACCTCGTTCTCCATCTCTTCCTTCCCCTGCCTCTTAGTTCTTTCCTTTTTCCTTGGCCATGAGAGCATGAGCATGCAGGGAGCCTTGCCCCCGCCCGTTATCCCTTGTGACCGGCCGCCATCAACTGTCCCAAGCCGTCCTTCCCCTTCCTTGCTCGCGTGGGGTGCCCCTCCCGCACCGGCGGGGGAGAGCCGACGCCGTGAGGCTGCTTGCCAGAAGCATCTGATGCTACGACGGCGGCCGAGACAGGTGAGCTGGTTAGTGCGTGCGGGCTTATTCTGGTCGGGCAGGGTTCGAGTCCTACATGGCACAAATTTTTTTGGGGCCTAAAACAACGGAAGGACAGACAAAAAACTGAAATGACGTACGAAACGGACCAGATGACAAAAATTAGTGGAGAAACAATCCTCCCTTTAATATTAGATAGAGATAATTCGGCTTCGCACCTTCACGCTAATAGCCTAATAAGTGAAAATTCTATAGGATCACATGTGTCTTCACCTAGTATCGTAGCATACAATGTTGTCTTCACCTAGTATCGTAGCATACAATGTTTTCCCCGCACAATTACAGAATTTTGGCGACATCTCGTTACCGAAAAGGTCGAAAAGTGTCGGGGCGCAACTCTATCCAGATTGGGTCATTAAGAAAAATCTTACGTCTTTTTGGGACGAATGCAATGTTGTTCTATATGAATTAATAAAAGAGGGAAGACCTATTAATTCTACTGCAATCCAAACTAGATTATGCCAAAAAGAAAAAGCATTGGGTGTGGATAGAATTATCAAAAATTTGGATAACAAAGTTAATTCGGCTATTGAAAAAACCAAATCAAATATTACGTATGCCGAATCTTTTCTAGAAAAATAGGATGACAAGGTGTTGGGGAGCTATTTGAAAGAGGAACAACATATCGTTCAAGTAACACAACCATCATGCTCTCCCACCGTGTTTGAAAAGGTATGTCTAGCAAGTGATTTACCTATCTTTCAATTTGGTCGCAACTTTATTGTTGATGCTTCTATAAGAAAATTTCTCATAAGTAATTTTGAAAGACCAGTGAAGAAGGGAAATTTACTTGTTAGCAATAAAACTGTTATCGAGCATATCAATCAACCTATTATGCCATTTATAAAGACTGATAGAGACCTATTATTGCAGACAAAGTTTTTCCCATTGCTTTATCAAAATTTCATATCTAATTGGGTAGCTTTGCTTGTTTCATACTTGGCTTGCACTTGGTCTCAATAAAACTGTTATCGAGCATATCAGTCAACCTATTGTGCCATTTATAAAGACCGATAGGGACCTATTATTGCAGACAAAGTTTTTCCCATTGCTTTATCAAAATTTCATATCTAATTGGGTAGCTTTGCTTGTTTCATACTTGGCTTGCACTTGGTCTCAATTGAGACATGTGTATTCTAACTATTTTCGTTTCGGAAATTTAAAGCCAATGTCAAATTCTTTTGAGAAATTCGATGCTAATATAATATCTTATCCAAATACATCGGAGATAGGGTGCAAAACACAATGCATAGCCGAATGGGGATATTCCAAATTTGAACCATTCGTTTGCTTAACTCCAAAGCCGTTTGCACATCAAGATCGGCTAGAAAACAAGAAGTATACCTTCAATTCAAGGATGTGTAATCAAATATTTGATTTGTTGCTGAAAAATAATTACATTAGAGTTCTTGATCACCATGTGAAGCCATCAATCCAAGGACAAATGTATTGCAAGTTGCATGATTCGTCCAAACATAATTTTGAGGATTGCAACATGTTTCGTCAAATAGTTAAATTGACCATTGATAAAGGATGATTAAAATTTGTGAAAACACCAAGGGATCTCCGATTGGTCCTAATGGAGAAAAGTTTTTGAATCGGCTACTTCAAGAAGATTCCTTTAAAGATGAGAAGGTAAAAACTACAGGTGATGGGATCAAGCTTTCAAGTAAAGAAGTTGTTCAAGAGCACAATGAAAATATTCTTGAAGGCATGAGTTCCATCGAAGATACAATGAAGACGCCAAGGACTGGGGGGCAACAAAGCAATCCAGAGATCGATACAAGCAAAACAAAAGGAGATAAAGGCCGCAATAAGCACAAGCACAAGAAATTCAAGGTCACTTTTGCATAGTTATTAGATAAATATCAAAAGAAAAGTGAAGAGAACAGTGCTTATCGGCCAACTAATGCAAAAGCATCAAGATCACCCCCTAGGCGCAAATCAAAGGATCGATATTGGCAAGAAGAGAATTTGAATCCAACTTGTTCATATCCTTATTTTGGGCAGCCAATGCCAATGTCGTGGATGCCTCCCTATGCTCACGTAAATCCATATCCATCATGGGACAAGTATGATACAAGGGCACATTCTCCATATTATTATAAACCATCTCGCTAGTATTATGCAGCTCCAAGAAGACCAACGTTCAATGAGCAGTCATATGTTCAAGACCGTTTCAAACAAGAGTCAGTCTAGAGCACAAGGAAGAATAATGAGGTGGTTGAGCAAGTCTACCGCGTCAAAAGAGATGGTCGTAAGAGTGCCACTTTAGATATGATCTCAAATGAAAAAGAGCCAATTAAAATGTTGACATTGGCTACAAAAGGCAATGAGGCAAGTCAATCAAGTGCCAAATCTGAAGGGAAGAAGTTGAGAGTGCACAAGGTAAAACAAGAATTGCCATTAATTCAAACAAAATCGCAGTCGGGGTGCCCACTCGGCCTATCGTATTGGCAAAAGAAGGAGTTGCAAAAGCTTAGTGCACAAGAACTTGAAAAGAGAAACATGGCATGGGTTCTCAAAGGAAATATTCAAAAAAAGAATTATGTGCGAGCTTCCTTTACAAGGAGTGCGACAAAGGTGAAGAAGGAAAAGAGTGAAAGCTACGAAGGACCAAGCCGAAAGTTTCAACATCTTTGGTCCACACATTATCCATTTTCTTAAACAATGTCGTTGATGCCTATGCCATGGAATTCTTCATCAGGTATGATTGGTTACCCTCAATGGGCTTATTTTAATCCATGGATGCAATATAATTTCTTACATCATGAAAGGGTATTACCAAATCATTATATGTTCGATTAATTTCACTTTTGTTGCTAATCTAAATGTCTGATATATACTTATCGTCCAAAGCACGTACAAAATGGCCGATGGAGTGTTGACATCGCGCTTAGAACAAACTTCCTGCAAGTTATTTTTCGGCACACAAGTTTTACCGAAAAACAGCTGGGCATGTGTTGACACCAGATTTTGGCATGGTCAAAAACTTAATTAAGAAGGCCTCAAATAAAAAAGTGATCAAAGTGAGAAAGTTCCATATCATCAAAAGGAGAAACTTTGATATTTGGGCCATAGCCATCCGATCTCATCTCTAAGGCCCAAGTTGTGTTCGAAATACTGAGATTTTGTATTCAGAATAATATTCGGCTGATTACTCCCCCAAGATGGCCTCTGATGGAAAAAGTTACAACTGCAAAGTTCTCCATCTTGTTGAAGCGAACGATTTTGATATAAGAATCGTCCCCATCCGAGATTGTATGCAAAAGTTACAGGCAAAATCGTGTGCTGCAGCAGTGTTTGGTCGGATCGTCCGGGCCGGGGTCCGGATCATCCGGGAAATTGAAGCACCGAAAACAATAGAAGGTTAGCGATGAAGCCGGATGATCTGGGTCCAGTCCCGGATGATCCAGATGGAGGCCGGACAGTCCGGATAGAAGTCCGGATGTCCGGGCAGTTTTTTCTACTGCAGATGTTAGAAAACAGCCCGACACTCACTCAAGATGACCTCAGATCGAAAAGTGTTCAACATGAAAGTTGTGGGTCTCGTCGAGACGATTGATTTTGATATAAAATTCGTCCAAATAAGAGGTTTTATGAGCATTCTAGAGCAAAAACAGTGGGCTGTTATCAGAAAACTGGGCTAGGCCGGATCATCCGGGCCTAGAGCCGGACATCCGGGCCGGAGGTCATGAAAAGTCCGAGTTTGGTTAGATTTTGATGATTTGGACGGCAAGGCAAGTCCTTTTCTTGTACGAGAAGTATATCTGCCTCTTATATAGATAAGAGGTGACGACCGATTGAAAAACAACACACAATCAATCAATTCATCTACCACTTTTTACCTTTACTTTTATCTCTCTTTCTTGTTCTTCTTCTTCCTCGTTCTTTGTTTGTTCTTCTTTTGCAGGGCGGCGAACCTCGAGGCCCTAGGGGCGGTTAGGCCGACCTAGGGCAGCCCATAGCCGCCGCGCACCCCGACGGGCCCCTCCCGGGCGTGTGGGGTTTCGGGTCCTCAAAAGCGCCTGTCGGATTGCTTGCGTACCGCGCTTCCGGACGGGTCTCCTTCGACGTGAGCTGCGGTACATCACCCTCGGCGTCGAGGGTACACGGAGATGTGGTCGTGTGCGAACACCCACCTCCCTCTTCAAGTTTGAATAACCCAACGAATCAACGCCGACAATAGATGCATGATGGCTAGGCAGTCGTAGGGACATCCATTAATACTCTAGCCTTCACTCACTCATATCATATGCCTCCAAACATATCGTGTGATGTTAATGTCAAAGGACGGCGATAGTGAGGATGATATTGCCAGAGTATGTGGATATGTGTTTAAAAGACTATGTGATCTCTTGGCCTCCCTTCAGTAATGTAATGAGTACATTGAGAAAGCAGAAATCCTTGTCAGCAAGCAAAACAAGAATGTGAAACTCCTTGAATATAATCTCCACACATAGCAAGATAACAAGGAGACTCTTGAAGTGGATCTCTAGATATAAGTAAACTCTTGAGAGATATCTAGTGGTGGATAATGGTTCCAAGGCTTCAAAGTAAGAGGTTGAACTTGCTCATGCTAAACAGACTGAGGATTTTGAGCGTACTAACAATGGATACAATCTAGTGAAGGCTGAGCTCATCAAACATACCAATTCACTACTCACAAGAACCTCCTAACCACCCTAGCACTACTACTATTATTGATGTTGATGCTAGTGGTACTAACTATTCGCTTGATAAGGCATCTCTCATCGATGAGGAAAATAAGTTGAAAGCTCAACTTGAGAGAGGTCTACTTTCTTACATCCAAGGTGCCTTGCCATGGCCGTCACCTCCTTCATTCCTTATTGGAACATCTCTGCTTGATCACCCATTTTTATATCCTCTCATTCTTATTTCTTGCTTTCTCTTGACCTTGGGTAAGATTTTCTTTGAGCGCAAGGTTGGTATTGTTCTTCGTGCCTTGAGCACTGACACACATCTTCCCATGGGTCCTTTTGAAGTTTTCATCAGCGATGAACATTGCAAGAGCATCATCGGGAGTGAGTTCTTGTATTCCTATCATTGTTGGATGTGGAAAACCATACTAGCATGAGTTAGCATGATCGACTAAAGGAACTTCTCGGAAAACATACTCATCATCTACCCGCTCTTGCTGAAGCTTTCAATCCAAGGGCGACGACATTGAGTTTTGTGTAGAGATCTTGATGGAACTTGTCTTCATTCATCTCAAACAAATTTAGCTCACTCTTCGAAGATTGATAGGTTGGAAGTATTGACATCTTAATGTGCTTGTGTTGTCGTTATGTAATCTTTTGAGAGCATCACGTGCTCCCTTGAAGGTGTCATGAAGGCTAATGTGATTGAAGATGAAGTGAGTAAAGACCTTCTATCACACCAAATCAAATTTGGGTGCAAACACATCATTCACATGCATATCATATTTTGATGCACTTTTGGAACTTTTGGAATTAATTTACCTATTTTAGAAAACATAAATCATTTAGGGACTTATGTAATAGCACATATCAAAAATACTTGCATAAAATGATGTTCAAACATGTATTGGGGTTGGAAATATTTTTCTGTGATATATAGTAGTTGTACTATTTTTCAGTGAATGAATGCTAACCATAGATGCCTCATGGCTAGAGACTCGAAGGGACATCCTTCATTTAACTCCCTAGGCTTCACTCACTCATCTCCTATGCCTCCAAACATATTGTGGGATATTAATGTCGAAGGATGGCGATAGTGAGGATGATATTGCCACTACGCGCGACAAGTTCTTTAAAAGATTATGTGATCTCTTGGCTTCCCTTCGGTAATGTAACGAGCACAATGAGAAAGCGGAAGTTCTTATCATTAAGGAATACAAGAACATGGAACTCCTTGAATATAATCTCCACACATAGAAATTAACAAGGAAACTCATGAAGTGGATCTCTGGATATAGATAAACTCTTGAGAGAGATCTAGTGGTGGCTAATGGTTTCAAAATAAGAGGTTGAGCTTGCTCATGCTAAAAAAACCGAAGATTTTGAGCATATTGACATTGTCTACAATCTAGTGAAGGGTGATCGCATCAAACTTACCAATTCAGTACTCACAAGAAGCTCCTAGCCACCCTAGCACTACTCTGGCTTGGATGCCGAGGAGGGTTCTCATCCTCTCATGCTCGTTTTATGTTTTTTCCAACAAGAGAAAATTTAAATTTTCATGTTCATTTTGATAATAATTAATTCGTGTCTCGTGTTCACATCACCATCGCACATGAATGTCAATGACATTATTCAATGAGTGGATAGTGTCGTGGAATTATCACGTCAGATGTCCTAGCATAAGGACTTAGGTGTGGAGCCATCGCAATGTAGTTAGCTTGAAGGGGTTGAACGGGACAAGTGGCACAGGGAGTTTATACTGGTTCGGCCCCTCACGGTGGAGGTAACAGCCTAATCCAGTGTAGGGTGGTTATTGCTTGGGCTTCGATTACCAGGGAGCGAGTACGCTTGACCTAGTTCTCGATCTCTTTCTTTCCTGCCCTAACTTGTCGCTGGGTCGTCCCTTTATATACACAGGTTAACCCCCGGTGGCTTACAAAGTCTCGGCCGGCTCATAGACAACGTGTCCGACTCGGTGACTGACTAAGCCTGCCTTACATTACAAGTTTATCCTCATGGCGGTTCATCCTTCTGGGCCCTGAGTCGCCTCTGGGTCTTGGGCCGTCAGCGGGATTGTTATGAACCGCCCCCTTCATGGGTTATCACTAGTGGTATGACCTGGCCCCTCCTAGGCGGTTCATACCCAGTAGTTATATCCCCAACATTAGGCCCCAGGTTGATTTGAATTTATTCATATCAATCTTCAACACCTGACTCGTAAAATCTGCACTACCTGTTGTAACCCGCTGTGACGTCAGCTCTTTGAATCCTCTTAAACTGCCATGCTGTCATTTCGCCTTAACTCCGCATGAGGCCCAGAGCATCTTAACCGATCCTTATCTTAATAAACATCCCAAAAATCAAGGCGCCCTTATAGCCATGCAATGATTTCAGCCTCCTCGATTTCCGTGCATGCCTTATACTCATCCCCCCTTATAAATAGGGACTGGGGTCTCTCATTTCCCCCTGCTTCTTTCTTCCTCTTCCTCTTCCTCTCAGCCGCACGAGCGCTCGTACTCTGTCGTCGCAACCTCGAGCCGCTGCACCAACTCAGGCCGCCGCATCAACCTGACAAGACCAGAGAGCTCCAGTGCGCCACCGCCGATCCTCATCACCTCTAAGTGTGCCTCCCTCTTTTTATCTGAGATCTGTTTTTAGGGTTTGCGCTGTTCATCGGTGTTCTTGCTGTTCTTCCTTATCTTCTTCAGCTCCTACAAATTTCAACCTGAACTGGCCGTAGATCTTGTGCGGAAGTAGTTGTGTCACCATTTTTGTCATTAAAGTAGCATCTCCTTGTAAAGAACTATATCAATGTATCAAGGTTTTTCCACTGCCGCCACCTTAGGTTTTATTTTCACTACTTTTTTCTAAACTATCACAAATCCAAATTTACAGCACTAGCTTGCGAAATCTGTTTGTCTGCCTCTTAGAAATTTTTTTATCTGATTGATTCAACTCCCAAGAACTGCCATGGTGGCTTATGACATAAATTGTGACCCCTCATATAACATTAGGCCCAGGGTAAGCCACCATTATCCACTTAAGTCCATAACCCGGCCATCTTCCGGCTTAACCAAGCTGGTTTTGTCTGAACTGAACCTCCATAGTTTTATCCTTGCATTGCAGTTGAAACAACAACATGTAACTCGCCATATATCCGCCGATTTAATAACATCTTAATTTTCTCTATTGTAGGCCGTGCACCCGATCATGACCAAGACAGTTACCTCATGTGATTGGATCCCATCCATTGTTACCGAAGCGATGCTCGAAGATTATGTAAAGATTGGTTTTTTACCGGTCAAGGACGTCCTTCATTGGCGTGCTCCTAATCCGGATGAAGCCAAACCTCAACCGCAAGCCAACGAAGTTATCGTTTTCAATGATCACATGAACCGGGGCTTTTCACCGCTAGAGTCAAAATTCTTCCGTGATGTTCTGCACTTCATGCAACTTCACCCTCAAGATATCGGGCCCAACTCCATTTCCAATATTTTCAACTTCCAGGTCTTCTGTGAAGTATATCTTCAAGAAGAACCTAGTGTTAACCTCTTCAGAGAGTGTTTCTATCAAAACCTCCAGAATGAGTTTACTGATGGCCCCAGCCAAGAACTCGGAGGGATTTCAATTTAGCATCACAGAGACTCCATTTTCCCTTGTGCTTTGCTCCCAAGCCATCCCAAAGATTGGAATCAAACCTGGTTTTACTACAAGGATACTTCTCCTGCTAATGAAAATCCTTTGCCCGACTTTCGTGACCAACGGCTCAACCCGAAGCATCCCCTTCCTGGCTGGCTTACCACTGCTGAATGGGCCAAGCTTATGCCTACCTTTTCTAAGGTTAGGGCATTACTGGGCAACGGATTAACTGTAATTGTTCTTGTTTGGTGTTGGGTAGCTTGGAGGATCATACCCTTAAGCCGCCGGCCCAGTTTAATGTGCTCATATACTGGTGATAGCAAAGACCCACTGCGTTACAACTCAAAGCATTTGACTAATAAGGCTATCAATGATATGCCCAAGACTCTTCTCAATGAAACATTGGAAAGCTGCAGCAGAGTGAGTCTGAATCCCTTCTATGCCCTTAACCCGGCATCGGAGGTATGCTTATCTGGTTTACATACTTGTTACCTTATTGTTCATAAAACTTGGAAATTCTGACTTTTATTGTAAACTTTCTCAGGCTGGATCCGCTTTGTGGGATAAGAGATATGATGAGAAAGCCGCCAAGAAGGCCAGAGCCAAGACCAAAGCAATGAAGAGAAGCAAAAAGACATCCACCGCCGCTGATACGTTTAACATGGATGAATCTGAAGAGTCGGAGGTAGATCTTGACTCCCTTGGCTCCTTTTTCATCCACCTTATTGACACTGATTACTATCAGGACGACACGGAGAGCAGCCAAGCAGTTGATGATGAGGTAACAATTATTTCCTCCGACTCAGAGCCCTTGCCAAGACAGAAAATTCAGCATGTGATATGGAAAGTAAGGTTTTCTAACCCTTTAGCTCACATGGATCCAAACTTTATTTTGAAGCAACAACTGCATGAGAACCGATGCAGAACCCGAAATAGTGTTGGTGGAGAACTTTCCTCCGGTTTGCCTAACATGCCAGCTCCACGCAAACACTGGAATGAGGTATTCAAAAATTCGAATCTTATTTATCTTAACCTAGATATTACTCATCCAGTACTTTATACCTCTGATTTGAATTATCAGGGGACCTCTCGCTCTTTGTCTGGCGACTCTTCTCAGACTCAGCTTCCTCCTTTCAAGACTGTCCCTAGGTACCACCTTAAACATGTGTTTAGCATTTCTAAATTCATACTGACTTTATGAATTTTCTTGTAGAGGGAAAGCAAAGCCTAGCAAAAAGGCCAGAACCACCAAACCCTCAGAAGATCCCAAACCTCGTGAGCCAGAAAAACAAGCAGCAATTTTAGAGACCTCCGTGCAACAACCGGATAATCCTGCCGATGACCCGCCACTAGAAAATCGTGGCACCTTTGCTGATCCTGTGGTTACTGAGCCGGAGATTGCTAAACCGCCAAGCCCAACTAAACCTCTCAAGCCGGACACTGAGGAAGGTGTGATCACTAGCGCTGGTTTTCAAGAACTGGGAAATCCTGTAGCTCTGGCTAAACATGCTGCCAAGGAAGAGCTGGTTGAGAGCCGCAAGGTCAAATTTGACATGGCCAATTATTCACATTTGAGCATTAGCGAAATCTTCTCCGGCTATCTGAATCAAGTACACAACAGCCGTCATCTGGAAATTGACATGGTCAAGCACATGCATCAGAAACATGAGGTATTAATTCTTACTCTCATATGAGATACATTCCTTTAGCCCCGGAGTCTACTGAATATGATAGGATATAATACACTGTAGACTTGCTAGATATCCTTTTGTACTATGTCTCTGAGTCAAATCATGTAGCCCCCAAGGGCCGGCTTAAACTATTAAGTTAAGCTGGTTCTTCACTTCATATACATCAAGTTGGCATCTGTAGCCCCCAAGGGCCAGCTTAAACTATGAAGTTAAGCCAGGACTTATCAATTGATAAGAAATCTCTCTTAATCGTCCTTGCCAACCCGGTAAACTTGGATAAATAATGAACCGGGGTCGCCTGTCACTGCCTCATAAAACAAATTTTGCATCCATTAGCCCCCAAGTGCCAAGTGTTGTTGCTTGCAAAGGGCTTGGGACTTATAAATATATGTAATTCTATAAAGAAACTTTCTGCACCCATTATCCCCCAAGTGCCAAGTGTTATTGCTTGCAAAGGGATTGGGACTAATAAAAATATGTTGTTTCATATCTCTTCATATTTGTGTTGACTTCTTTCAGGAAGCCTCCAGTCAATTTCAATCTCAACCGACTGATTTGAAATCCTGTCTAGAAGCGCAAGAAACTGAGACCTGGAAAGCTGACTCCAAGTTTAAATTTAGCTTGGATGAAAATGAGAAGCTCAAAACTGACTTTAACACTGAGAAAGCCGCCTAGGCTGAAGAAAGGGCCGCTTTAATCAAAAGGGCTGAGAAAGCTGAAGCCTCATTGGAAGAAGTCACTACCAATTTGACCGGCTTACAATGTCACATTAATCAGATGACCTTTGCCATTTTCGATAAGATCATTTTATATCTCAAGGATTTTACTTCTTTTTGTTATAAACCGCATGTTAACTCTGTCATAATCTCCCATGCAGGCTCCAGAAGCAGCAACCTTGGGAAAGAAACACTGATAAAGCTCAAGGCGGTTTATACCTTGGTGGAGCAACTGTATACCGGAGCTCAACGCACAATCGCCGCCATCTCCCCAAGCAAGCAAACACCATCTCTTCTCAGCAACGTGTTAAGAAGCCTTTCCGTCTTACCAGCCCGGATTGAAGAAAACAAGCGGTCCGCTGCTAGAGCTAGTGCCCTTATGGCTTTTAGCTGGGCTAAGGCGTGGCAGTCAGAATTAGACCCGGCTGAGCTAGCCAATGGCTGCCCCAGTTTCAAAGAGGACGGGTCTCCTTTTGATAAGAAAGATATTGCTGCATGTGTCAAAGCGGTGCGTCCTCTGGTGAGTCTACTTGCTGAAGAAACCGAGTCCAAATATTTGGCGGCTTATACCGCAGAAAATTAAAAGATGCCCACGCCGGCTTATAAAGTCGCAGATCTTATCCCTCCAATCCGTAGGCGTACTTTTGCCCCAGATATTGATCCGTCTGAGCTTATTGATGATAATGCTAAATTTCAAGCCTTGACGGTATCGATTGGTCATCGCATGACTTCTAGACGGTGGAGGAAGACGAAGAACCGGCGCAGGATGACCCGGAAGCTCCAAACTGCCAAGGCCACGAGAACTGATCCACTGGGCGGTTCTTGATTTGCACTACCAGGAACTGTTAAAAAACAGTTTACCCACTTGGGCTCGCAGAGCCATGTAATAGGCTAGTTAAGTACTGATCTGCCGTGCCATCGTCCACGTTTTGTTTGCATAACACTGCTGATCCATCATTAGGAAATCCGTCCCTTATGCTTAATGGTATGATCAATTATGCAGATCTGGCTTGTCGTTTTTCCTGTAGAAACAGACAACAAGTGCCCTGGCGGTTTACCCCAGGGCGGGTCATAATACCCCATATATAAAAAACCACCGAGGACTAATCAGCCCATAATCAGGGCCAGTTTATAGAAAACCTGATATAACAAATAAATATCATACCTATGATATTTGTTCATACTGCCGACTTATCATAAGTCATGTGGTAAAGGCAATAGCCCATAGACAAAGGCACTATACCCTGTTCAATATACTCACATTGCTGGCTTATAACGCCGAACGCAGCAAGGGGTGATATCCCATAACTTGAGCAAAAAGCTCTAAGCATATGCTCAGTATATTCTGACAACTTAAAGTCCAAGGCCAGGCCGGGTTAATAACACTCCGGACAAAGATATACATGAACCATAAGGCAACATGGCCATAATTGGTTTTTCAACCATGTATTGATATGTGACAAGAAACAAAACTTCAAAAAATGTTCAAACGAAAGACAAACCAGAAAATGAGGCTTTCATAGGCCACCAAGCCTAAAACCCAAGTGCTTTCATGGGCCGCACACCCGCCGAGTTAAACCTTAATTCAACACCTTGTAAGCCGGGCCTCACATGACCAATCACCGTTTTAACTTTTACAAGTTCAGTGTCTTTATAAGAATAACTGTAAAGAGTACAACGGGTCATTCCAGGATTACCTGGGCAGAGTGGCAAACTTACAAAGGCAGGCTAACCCGAATTTTTTGGTGAATACACCTAGGCGTCCAAGCCTAAAGGGTCATAGCTATGCTAGTGATCCCCCAAGTTTTACTTCAGGTCTATAAACCGGAATCAGAGCTATGCTCCATGAGGAAGCCCCCAAGTTCTTTCAATCGCGGCGTATAATAAGCCGGATCAAGAGGGTAATCTTTAGCTATGCCCAATGACCAGGAAGCCCCCAGGTGATCATATGAAGTGACAATAAAGACTCATAATCTTGGAAATGAAGCGATAGAGGCCCTGAATTATCAGGGATGTTGGCTTTATTATATTCATGATAATATATACATCAATAACGTATGTACATCACAAGAGCCGGTGGCTGAGGTGTAATAAGGCCGAAGATGAGCAATATTCCACGGCCGACGGGTCTCCTCCTCCGACGTGCGTGAGTCCTTATGGTCTCGAACATCGATAAGGTAGTATGATCCATTGTTCAGATTCTTGCTGACCACAAAGAGCCCTTCCCAAGGTGGGGATAACTTGTGCATGTCAGTTTGATCCTGGATGAGCCAGAGCACTAAATCGCCTTCTTGAAAGGTTCTGGTTTTAACCCAGCGGCTGTGATAATGCCGGAGATCTTGCTGGTAAATCGCTGAACGAGCCACCGCAAGGTCACGCTCCTCATCTAATAGGTCAATAGCATCCTGACATGCCTTCTCATTGTCAGCTTCAACATAAGCCTCCACACGAGGTGAATCGTGATGTATGTCACTGGGGAGAACCTCCTTAGCTCCATAAACCATGAAGAAAGGTGTGTAACCCATAGATCTGTTGGGGGTGGTATTGATACTCCAAAGTACTGATGGCAACTCTTCCACCCAACAACCCGGTGTCCTCTACAAAGGAACCATAAGTCGAGGCTTAATACATCTCAAGATTTCCTACTTTGCTCATTCAGCTTGGCCATTAGACTGGGGGTGAGCCACTGATGATACATCAAGCCGGATATGCTCTTGTTGACAGAATTCTTTCATTGCTCCCTTAGACAAATACCATTATTAGTGATGATACTATGAGGATACCTGAAATGAAAGATCACCTTTTTAATGAATTGAACCGCCGTGGCTGCATCACATTTGCTGACTGGCTCAGCCTCAACCCACTTTGTAATCTTGTCAACCGCCACCAAAAGGTGGGTCTTCTTATCTTTGGACCTTTTGAAAGGCCCAACCATATCCAGCCCCCAGACTGGAAATGACCAAGTAATTGGAATCATCCTCAATTCTTGAGCCGACACGTGAGCACATTTTGAGAATTTCTGACAGCCATCACATTTACTGACCAGATCTTCTGCATCCGCATGAGCCGTCAGCCAATAGAATCCATGGCGAAAAGCTTTAGCAACAAGAGACTTAGAGCCGACATGATGACCGCAATCTCCTTCATGAATCTCCCTTAAAATTTCACGGCCTTCCTCAGGAGAAACGCATCGTTGAAACACCCTTGTAGCACTGCATCTGTGAAGCTCACCTTTGACAATAGTCATGGACTTAGACCGCCGAGTTATATGCCTGGCCAAAGTTTCATCCTGAGGTAACTCGCCCCGGGTCATGTAAGCCAAATATGGAACAATCCAATCGGGGATAGCATGAAGAGCCGCCACCAATTGTGCCTCCGGGTCAGGTACTGCCAAATCCTCCTCCGTAGGCAATTTCACTGATGGATTATGCAAAATATCAAGGAAATATTAGGGGGGACCGGCTTACACTGAGACCCCAGCCGGCTTAACGCATCAACTGCTTCATTTTTCCATCGATCGACATGCTCCACTTGATATCCTTTCAAGTGACCAGCAATAATATCCACCTCCCGACGATAAGCCGCCATGAGTGGATCCTTGGAATCCCAAGTCCCTGACACTTGCCGAGCCACCAAATCCGAGTCGCCAAAACACCTTACCCGGCTTAAATTAATCTCTTTAGCCATCCGAAGACCATGGATTAAGGCTTCATATTCAGCTGCATTGTTAGTACAAGGGAACATCAACCTTAAAACATAACAAAACTTATCACCTCATAGGGAAGTCAATACAACTCCAGCCCCCGAGCCTTCCAACTGTCTGGATCCATCGAAATGAATAGTCTAGTATGTATGATCCGGCTTATCCTCACGCATCTGCAACTCTGTCCAATCATTGATGAAATCCACAAGTGCTTGAGACTTTATAGCCGTCCGAGGCACATATTTTAGACCATGGGGTCCAAGCTCAATGGCCCACTTAGCTACCCGACTTGTGGCTTCTCTGTTTTGAATAATATCCCCCACAGGAGCATTGCTAACCACAGTGATGGGATGACCAAGGAAATACTGTTTCAATTTGCGACTAGCCATGAACACGTCGTAAACCAGCTTCTGCCAATGTGGGTATCTCTGCTTAGATTCAATGAGCACCTCACTGACATAATAAACCGGCCTTTGAACCGAATGCTCCTTGCCTGACTCCTTCCTCTCAACTACAACTACTACACTGACCGCCCAGTTGTTTGCTGCCACATATAACAACAAAGGCTCCTTCTCAATAGGGGCTTCAAGAACCGGCGGCTCAGCCAGGTGCTTATTAAGTGCCTCAAATGCCTCATTGGCAGCATTGCTCCAAGCAAAATTATCTATCTTTTTCATCATCTGGTACAAAGGGATGGCCTTCTCTCCCAGGCGACTTATAAACCGGCTTAAAGCCGCTATACGACCCGCCACATGCTGGACATCATTTACACACGCCGGCTTAGCCAAAGAAGTGATAGCCTTGATCTTCTCCGGGTTAGCTTCAATTCCTCTCTCAGATACTAAGAAACCCAATAACATGCCTGCTGGCACACCAAAGACACACTTGGCCGGGTTAAGCATCATCTTGTAGACCCAGAGATTGTCAAAGGTTTCCTTCAGATCTTCGATCAACGTCTCCTTCTTCCTGGATTTCACAACGATATCATCCACATAAGCATGAACATTACGCCCAATCTAGCCACAAAGGCAATTCTGGACACACTGCTGGTAAGTCGCCTGGGCACTCTTGAGCCCAAAAGGCATAGATACATAGCAGAAGGCTCCAAAGGGAGTGATGAAGGCTGTCTTCTCCTGGTCTTTAACATCCATTTTAATCTGATGATAACCAGAGTAGGCATCCAAAAAACTCAAGCGCTCACAACCCGCCGTAGCATCAATAATCTGATCAATACGAGGGAGACCAAAGGGATCAACTGGACATGCCTTGTTAAGGTCCGTATAATCCACACACATACGCCAAGTGTCATTCTTCTTAAGTACTAGCACCGGGTTAGCCAACCATTCAGGATGAAAAACCTCAACTATGAACCCTACTGCCAAGAGCCGGGCCACCTCTTCACAGATTGCTTTGCGCCTTTTATCATTGAACCTGTAGAGAAACCGTTTGACCAGTTTAAACTTGGGATCCACATTAAGAGTGTGCTCAGCGAGTTCCCTCGGTACACCTGGCATGTCAGAAGGCTTCCATGCAAAGATGTCCCGGTTCTCAAGGGTGAACTCGATGAGCGCGCTTTCCTATTTCGGATCCAAATTAGCACTGATGCTGAACTGTTTTGACGAATCGCTAGGAACAAAACCAACCATCTTAGTATCATCTGTCGACTTAAACTTCATTAAGGGCTCAGTCTCTGTGGTTGGCTTCTTCAAAGGCGTCATATCTGTCGGGTCAACATTATCTTTATAAAACTTCAGCTCCTCAGTGGCACAAGCCGGCTCAGCATAAGCAACATCACCTTCTTCACAATCCAGAGCAATCTTCCTATTCCAATGTACTGTGATAGTGCCTTTATAACCTGACATCTTAAGATGCAAATAAACATAACACGACCGTGCCATAAAATTGGCATAAGCCGGCCTCCCGAACAAAGCATGATACGAGCTCTTGATCTTAACCACCTCAAAAGTCAATTTCTCAGCTCTGGAATCGTTCTAATCTCCAAAGGCTACCTCCACTGTGATCTTACCTACTAGATGTGCCGACTTACCAGGCACCACTCTATGGAAAATAGTAGAAGATGGCTTAAGATCCTTGTTAGTCAAATTCATACAACAAAAAGTTTCATAGTAAAGGATATTAATGATGCTGCCCCCATCCATGACCACCTTTGTCAACTTGTATCCTCCTACTTGTGGAGCAACCACCAATGCCAACTGACCTGGATTGTCAACCCGGGGCGGGTGATCCTCACGGCTCCACACAATAGGTTGTTCAGACCACCGCAAGTAATGAGGCACAGCCGGCTCAACGGAGTTCACCGCCCGTTTATGTATCTTCTGATCCCTCTTGCACAAACTTGTGGTGAACACATGATACTGGCCACCATTTAACTACTTTGGATGACTCTGATAAGTGATAACCAGACTGCTGCTGGTTTCCTTGGTTAGACCGTTGATTGAAACCACCTTGATTGCCTTGACCCTGAAAGCCGGAGCTTGAACCTCCACCACCAAAGCCAGGTCCGTGGGAGCCAAATCCTGAGCCGCCATGTGGACCATGATTGAAAAATTGGCATTCCTAAACTCCTTCATGATGTAACAATCCCTCCACAAATGACCAGATGACTTATCACGCGTGCCGTGCTTTGGGCAAGGTTGATTCAACATTGCTTCAAGGTTGAGTTTTGATCCTTGGGGCAGCTTTCCCTTGTTATGTTGATTATTGTTCTGCGGATTGGTGTTAGCCAAAAAATCAAAACTACCATCAGCCTTATGCTTACCATGATTGGTTTGAACTGCCGAGTTATGCTGCTGCCCTTTTACATTGCCGCTTCTTCTTTCCCTTCCCCGGCTTATCATCATCAGAATCGGGATCCTTGGTACTATCAGAGTCTGCATATTTGACAAGAGCCGCCATTAGCTCCCCCATGTTGTTGGAGTGGTGCTTAAGCCGCCCCAGTTTCTGCATAAGAGGAAGGAAACGACAATTCTTCTCTAACATCAGGACTGCAGAATTGACATTGATACTATCAGACGAGTGTATGACCGACGAGATCCGTCGCACCCAATGGGTCGTTGACTCGCCTTCACCTTGAACGCAAGAATCCAAATCCAGAATTGACATAGGCTGCTTGCATGTGTCTTTGAAATTTTGAATAAAACGCCTCTTTAACTCTGCCCATGACCCAACAGAATTAGCGGGCGGTGTTTTTAACCACGTACGAGCCGGCCCATCCAACATCATGGTGAAGTATTTAGCACATGCAACATCGCCGACATCCAGAATCTCCATGGCCATCTCATAACTTTCAATCCAAGCCCCTGGGGGCTGGTCCGCCATGTAATTGGGCACCTTACGGGGGCCTTTAAAATCCTTGGGTAAGCGCTCATTGCATAGAGCCGGCACTAAACATGGCACACCCAAGGTCCTAGAGGTCACTCCTGCTTCCATGGATGTTGAAGGATAAACCGGAGGTTCCTATTGAGCCGCCAACTGAGCCGCCAGCTCCGCCTCCCACCGTGCTCTGCCCCGGTCTACCAAAATCTAAGCATCATTGCCGACACACGGTGGGTCAGGCCTGCGAGGCTGGTTGCGGTGCCGCTCACTGCTTGACACGGCCGGTTCATCAATGTGCATGCTATAACTCTTGCTCAGATGAGGTGTTGAGTGGATATGATCGCGACTGTATGAATAAGCCGCCTGCTGGGCCACCGCCATCTAAAGAAGCTCTCCGACTCTCCGTATTTCCATTGCTACTGGCGACTCATCCTGGGCCGGGAGAGCCGCCAACCGTGTTGCCGTAGCTATCATGTTATCCAAGGGGTTAGAAAAATGCCTCGGAGGTGTTGGGACGTGCTGAGGAGGGGTTACGTTCAAACATCGAGGATCGGTAGCCCGTGGCTGAACCGGTACTCCTGCCGCTGGCACCTCAGCGGTCTGATTCACACCGGGCGGGTTACTGGGTCCTGCTCCAGGTGTGTCGAAAAGATTCCTCGCATCATAAGTCGTGGGCAGCTGGCTCACATGCCTTCTGTTGAAAACAGCGTTTCACGCATCCATGTCCAAGCTTAAGCGAAAGCTCTCCGCCTGAAGCCGCTGCGCCTCCCTCTATAAGGCGGTTCGCTCTGTTGCCATCCGGGTGTTCTCCGCATTCAATTCCTCCTTGGCTTATGCTATATCATCACGCAATTCCATAACCTCTGTGTTATGCTAAGCTTGATTTGCCGGGTTAACCTTTGCTGTCAACAATGTTGTCAAAGCATCCAATAGATGAGACAAAACTTGAGTCGGCGGGCGCACATGACCTCCAGCACCGGAGACCGTCACTGTTGTCGACCCGGAGATCATTGCCGCTGTAGTTGCAGAGTCCTGCACCGGTCGTGTACCGGCCATGAAGACTGTGACATGGTGTGGTGGCTCATAGGGGTCTGGAATACTTTCGCCATCGGAATAGCCCCCATGCCTGCCATCCTGAACCTGGTAGATGGAATTGTTCTGACCAGCGGAAGACTCATCGCCTGAGTAAATAACCGTCTCACCACCAGATTCAGACCCTCCTAGTTCCACTCCGTGAACAAAACTGACAAAACATGCTTGGGGGCGGTTTTAGCCTTGGCGGGTTGCGCGCGCCGAGCCAACTCGACGATGTCGGTGCAGATGTCCGGCTCAGCTTTTGATTCACCGATCTTGCTGATGAAGATGTGAATTCCGCCAAAGGGATCCCGGTGCCCGTACTTGATTGAGTCGGCCTCGGGGCCCCAGCCCTCGTCGTTGATGTAAAGCTTGCCGTGATGACTCTTTGTCATCCGGCCCACAACGTACCCTTGAGCCCTGCGAAGCTGCCCTTCAAGAACTCAAAACCACCGTGCGCTGGCCCCATGGTGGGCGCCAACTGTCGGTGTCAAAACCGGCGGATCTCGGGTAGGGGGTCCCAAACTGTGCGTCTAAGGCTAATGGTAACAGGAGGCGGGGAACATGATGTTTACCCAGGTTCGGGCCCTCTCGATGGAGGTAATACCCTACTTCCTGCTTGATTGATCTTGATGATATGAGTATTACAAGAGTTGATCTACCACGAGATCGTAGAGGCTAAACCCTAGAAGCTAGCCTATGATTATGATTGTTGTTGTCCTACGGACTAAACCCTCCAGTTTATATAGACATTGGAGGGGGCTAGGGTTACACGGAGTTAGTTACAGAGAAGAAAATCTACATATCCGAATTGCCAAGCTTTCCTTCCACGCAAAGGAGAGTCCCACCCGGACACAGGACAAAGTCTTCAATCTTGTATCTTCATAGTCCAACAGTCCGGCATAAGTACATAGTCCGGCTATCCGAGGACCCCCTAATCCAGGACTCCCTCAGTAGCCCCTGAACCAGGTTTCAATGATGATGAGTCCGGTGCGCAGATTGTCTTTGGCATTGCAAGGCGGGTTCCTTCTCCGAATACTCCATAGAATATTTTGAACACAAGGATTGTGTCCGGCTCTGCAAAATAAATTCCACATACCACCGTAGAGAGTACAATATTCCAACCACAAATCTAATCCGCTGACAACTTTTCATAGCGTGACATCACGCCGCGGCCCGGTCATTATACAAACCATTTTTCCCAGCTTGCTACTGCGTATTGCGAGCAGTTTTATTGGCACGTCTTGTCAAAGCAGAGATCTTGTCCCCCTTATCACGGGATTCTCATCAATACGAGCGTGGGTAACCCAATCGTGCTGTTAGTTTGACTCCTCGTCTTAGGCAAGTTCCAAACGGCCACGCGGGGGACACTTAATATTCACCTTCTTTATAAAGAGGTCCAGACCCGTCCTTTTCTTTCCACGCCCAATCCTTCCCTTCCCCTACCTCGAGTTCCAAGACCCAAGGTTTAGGCTAAGCGCTTCGGACCTTCAATCATGTCCAGATCCAACCTTCAAGAAGCTTAGGGAGGCTTGGTATCTGACCGCCGAAATCCCCCATAGGTACCTCCTCAATGGCAGGTTATTCCCACTCCTGAACCCAACGAGAGTGTCGTATTTGTCTCCCACTTCCTCCAGGGGCTTGGCTTTAGTCTTGATCCCTTTGTAAGAGGGCTCATGTTCTATTACGGGCTAGATTTCCATGATCTAGCTCCAGATGCCATCCTTCACATCTCATCGTTTATCGTCGTGTGTGAGGCCTTCCTCTGCATTACCCCACACTTCGGCTTGTGGCTCAAGACCCTTAATGTGAAGCCGGAGATGATCGACGGGCAACATGTGGAGTGCGGAGGTGCTATAATAAGCAAAGGTGCCAAGGCCCTATGGCCAAAGGGTTCCTTTCCGGAGGTGTCTGACCTATGGCAACGGGAGTGGTTTTACATCACAGCGCCCCGAGGTACAAAGTGGGCGGCCGCCCCAGCCTTCCGCCCGGGCCCTCCGCCCCAGCTGGCATCATGGGTTAACAGAGAGATGGACTGGGGGCCAGTGAATGACGTGCTGACATTGCAAAGCTGCATCCGAGATCTCCCTAAGAGGGATGTCAGTGTCATCAAAGTAATTCAGGTAATGCTAGTTCGTTGGGTCCTGCCATGCCAACACCGATCTCTCCGGATGTGGGAGTTCAACCCGGAAGGAACGCAAACTATTCATCACTTCTTCGGCGTGACGCTCGAAGGGATGTATTGATTATTCTTCAGATCACGAATAAAGTGTCCGGACACCACCGATGATGCGGGCCTGAACTACCATCGTCCAGATACCCAAGTAAGTAGCTTCGTGACCGAACATGCTATATTTATATTTGTTACAACATTATTCTGAAAAACTACCCTCGGCCAGGACTTGATAAGAAAGGCAGAGAGGATCAAGTGTTCGGCCCCTCTTCCCGAAGGCTCGCCTGACCCTATACTAACCAGGATGCTTGAGCGTGCACCTTATCAAGTGCCATCAGGAGAAGATGAAGGGAGGCATAGAGAAGCTGAGAATGGGCTTCATACATTACACATCCAAACCGGGGGAATTAGTGCCTCCGCAAAGGAGGGTGATCGGGGAGGCGAACCTAAAATCCCCTCTCCCCACGAGAAGAAAAGGGGCGCCCCTGAAGATTTGAAAACGGAGGCTTCCAAATGAGGGAAGAAACCATCGCCAGGGTGCCCTGGCCTGGAGGGCGTCCTTGCTGCACAACGCCCACAAGGGGGCCAGCCATCAACCGAGCCGTAAGTGAACAAAGGCACTTTGATAAATATGTCTTATTTTTTCTTTGAGAATCACAACCGAGACATATGTTTTGCAGTCCGGCTCATAGCCCTTCTCAACAAAGTTCGTCTTCGGGGGATCTACTTCTAGAGATGATGGAGAGTGAAACGCCTCCCCCTGCTTCCCCGCCTCACGAGACGGATAACCCTGAGGTATCATCGCAGAGGATTTCTCCTGATCCACAAAGGCCAGCAGGTAATTCTTCGGCCGCCCGAAGTCCAGGGTCCTTGGCTCCTAAGGAGACCAACAGAAAAAACTCGGGACTATCCGGTGTATAACCGAACACATTGATGGGTTGTTTGGAGCAAGCGGCTATCTCAGATGCACATCGTACTTTGATGGGTATGGTGGTTGAGAGGATTTCATCCGCGAAAAGCGGGTTAAATGAAGCTTTTACGAGCCTACTAAGAGGCTTTGAGGTATGCATCCGATATATTTTTGGCTGTACCGCACACGCTAGGTGTGGTCCGTATATATAGTTGCCCCTGAGACTCTGGTTGCCGTCCATAGGTGGCAAAAGAGGATCATAGTCCCAGGTAATGATCGCACTACTTTTATGTGCAGGCGGCTGAAGGTCCAGCGGCCGACCGGACTGCTGATTTTGCTGAGTTGAGGTGGCAGCTTGAAGTGGCGGATGCCGACATCACGCTTGTGAACAAGCGGCTTGATGAGGCATATGGTATGTATATTCTGATGGTCATCAAATATTAAGAGGAGCATGATTCTAGTATCTATAATATGCTTTGACTGCAGATGGAGCTGCCGCCGTGGAGACCCTTCAGGTGGAACTTGCCTGAGCCAAGGAACAAGCTAGGAGAAGTGATGCAACCGCCCTAAAGGCAGCCGATGAGTTAAAAGCCGAACAGGCCGCTCATTGCCAGAGCGAAGATAAAATAGCCAGCATGGCTCTTGAGCTACAAAATGCTGCGAGCCGCTATGAGCTCCTCGAAAGGGAAAGCCAAACAAAAGCGGCTGGCTTGAAGAAGGCTTTGGAAGCAGCCAAGGAAACGTGCTCTGAAATCAGAGCTGCATGGGAGGAGCTTCGTCAAGCCGGAGATATCACGGCTGGGAGGCCCTTTTTATTGCGGATGAAGTTCGGCGATCCGAAGTATGCCCCTCTTGATCAATTATGGAGTTCTGCAGACGCGTACTTGGATTTAGCAAAGAGTGCTGCTGATGCGACTGAGTATTTCAAAGATCAAAAAGATCATGAGGTGGAAAAATTGTTCTGGTCGCAGTTCAGCGCTCCAAAGCGTCCGCTGCTGTTGAATGAGCAAAAGGCCGAGTGGGCCGAGCTCCATAGGTTGTCTGGGCTTGCCATGAGGTCTGTCGTGGATCATCTTTGGCCGAAGGAACGAAGTCCGGATAGTTATTTTGGTTTAGTGTAACGATTTCTTCGTGCTGTGCCGCATATCGATGCTGTAAAGAGGTCGACATGCACAGAGGGTGCGCGGATGGCTCTTGCCCATGTTAAAACATACTGGGCGGGGATGGAGGCCACCACTATTGCAACCAGGGGTCCGACCGGAGGCCAGGACTCGCCCGAGCACTATTTTGAAGAAGTCCTAGAAGGCGCCCATTTAATAGAGGCTCGGTGCTCGAAGAGTACCATGTTCGAGTGACATGTATCTTGATTGTAAAAACAATGCTATTTTGATTATAAAGGCTCACTACAAGAAATATGTCAACTTGTGACCACCACTATTGGTCACTGAAAGGTCACAAATTTCCATTTACGACCTTTTTGTGACCAAAAATAGAAGGTCAAAAGCTGGCCGTCGTAAACTGACTATAGCGACCTTTCTTCTGGAATGGTCAAAGACGTTTACGACCAAAATATTCCTACTGTGGCGTTTTGGTCACTAGCAACCTCCCCAAGCCACGTAGGCATCCAGCGTGGCAAGCTGATGTGGCACAAGATTCAGCCCGGTCCAATTCGGTTTTCTACATGGGCCGAGCCCATTAATTCAGCCTTTCTATATTTTTTTTTCGTGTCAATTTTTGGTCGATTTCATGGGCCTAGCCCAACGTTGTAGCCTTTTTTATTGTTGGCCCGTGGCCTTTTATTATTTATTGCTTTTCTATTTTCAGCCATTATATATTCAAGCTGGTCCCACTAGTCAGATGGGTCCCACTTGTCATGATCATCTCTCAAATTGGTCCCACATGTCAGAAATGTACAAAATTGACAGATTATTTTCATAAGTGGACCCATTGGTCAAGTTTCCATTTCACAAGTTTTCAGATCACATACATAATCAAAAAGAATCATCAAATATACCACTAAATAAATCTATTACAATCTTTACAACACATATATGCTACAATATGCTACTCTTCACTAAGTAGAACTTGACGGCTTCACACTTCATGGCTTCACACTTGCTTCATACTTCACGGCTTCACACTTCACGGCTTCACACTTGAGCATCTGTAAAAGAGGAACAACCACAAATTTAAATCTCAATTGCAGTATATGCAGAAGCAGTTCAAAGTTGAAACAACATCAATTAAACACACGTGCACAGAAACATAGGAGTCAAAATGCAGTATAGGACCAGGACAAGGAAACTCCTGTTATTAAATCAACACACAGCTTGTAGCAAAACAGCACAGAAACATGTGGATATCTCATGTGAGCATCATGCAGTGGTTTTATTAAACAATGATATAGCAATAGAATACAATATCTTCAATGCAAACTAGCAAGAGAATTGCTCCTGCTAGCTGCTGTTGCTGCCACAAAACGCATGACACATTAGTTGCAGTACAAGCTATGGATCTGGATTCTGGACTAAGATCGAACATGACGTATGTACAATGAAGTGCAGATATGCAACTAGCAGGAAATCTAAGTGAACATGGTTTGTACTTCTCACATAAATCTTTACTCTTGTAAATTCAAAGCTATGTTTGATCCCAGATGACATGAGCTGATGATTATAATGTGTGACACCCTACTGAAGCAACAAACAACTCCTGACTTATTACTACAAATAAAATAGTTCTTCCCAAGCCTCCATTTTAACGATGTATAAATCTTAGTGAATAGATGTACTCTAGAGCTATGCTGGAACCACTAGCAGAGTAAACAAACAGAGTCCATGGAAAATCTAGCAACAGCGGATGTACTGTACTGATAACATTAGACTAGAACTAAGAGCCTCAGAGATCTTGGTGGTTAAGATCATCAAGTGGGATAAACCCATTAAGAGTAGCAAATATTTTGATAACATCTCAGGCTCAAAGGAAAATAAACACCAGCAAACTATTGAATGAATTAAAACCCAAAACAGAGCAAAAACTCTTAAAGAGCACAAAATGGCATGGTCTGTCAGAAGTAGCTGGTTGTGATAATCATGAAGTATCAGTGGGAATCCGAACGATTTTCTTCATCATGCAAAAGCATGCAAAAGACCCAATATAACACAAAGAGCAACAAGGTTGCGACCAACACAAGGAGTGCATGTACGGCCAGTCATAAAGTGGTGCAAATGTAATACAGGAGATGCCATCATCCATCAGAAGTAGCTGGTTACACTAATCATGAAGTATCAATGGGAATCCGAACGATTTTCTTCATCACCCGGAATCATGCAGTTCAACCCAACAGAACACAATGAGCAATAAGGTTCATAACCAATGAAGGAATGCATGTACAGTCAGTCTAAAGGAGTAAAAATGTGAAAATGTACTTCAGGAGATGGTGTGACCCGTCGATTTTCTTCATCACCCAGGTAATGCACATCTCATCAGCCAGCAGAACACAAAAAAGAGGGTACAAAAATTACTGCTAAGAGGTTTGCAAAAAATCAAAGGAAAGTATTTGCTCAATAATAAAGGAGTACTCCCTCTATAAACTAATATAAGAGTGTTTAGATCACTAGTTTAGTATTCTAAACACTCTTATATTAGTTTACGGAGGGAGTACATATGTAGTCCAAGAGATGGCAGGATCCGTCAGAAGTATTTGGTTGTAATAATCATGAAAATCAGTGGGAATCCGAACGATTTTATTCATCACCCAGATCATGCACATCTCAGCCAGCAGAACATCACAAGTAACATATGTAAAACAATCATTCTGAGCATGAGCAAACAATGATTCTGAGCATGAGCAAACAATGATTCTATTAGAGTACCAGCAAATCATACTGAAATTTCATGGAATGATTAGTATAACTAGACCCATTTTAGTTTAGCATTACATAAAAGACTAGTAGCAGTCGCACAAGCAACTATTGAGCACTGAAGAAACAGGACAGGGAAACAGCATACCCTGATGGTGCCCAGGGTGCAGCCTCAGAACCCTGCAAAACCACAAGCGACGTTAACATCAAACACACATATAAGACGCACCATGTTATGAAATGGACATATAAGACGCACATATAAGACGTTAACATCAAATTCACAGTTTAGAAAATTAGTATCTTCTTTGCAAAGGTGAAATGAGATGACTGAACTTGATTTGGCTTTTTAGCTTCCATAATTTCTACTAGCAGCAGATGTTATGAAATGGACTTACTGAATTATCTGAATCAAGGAAAGAAATCTGCAACTAGCTTCAGACCATCTATTACACAGACTGAGAAATATATTTCCATCCAACTACTTTTACTTTTCTACAAGACTACAACAGTTTTAGACAACTCCAAAGTCCTAAATTTGTTCACGGGTTATTCAACACAAGTAAATTTGTTCACAGGTTATCTACAAGATTAGAACAGTTTCAGACACCTCACACTAACAGTTTCAGATTTCAACAGATTCAGACAACTGTTTTTCAGACTTGGAACAATTTCAGTAAACTGTTCTTCAGACCACAACAGTTTCAGTAAACTATAGCAAAGTCTGAATGTTGTGGAAAACAAATGCTGTCACTAACCAAGGGTCCCGGTCAGAAAGATGACGATCTCGAGGGTCCCGCCATAGCCACCGTCGGGGAAGACGCCAATGCTGAGCATGAGAATGGAGAGAGGCCCCATGCTGAACTCCTCCTCCTCCTTCTTCCCCTGCTGCCAACACAACAAAGATAGAACCAATGACCGTGTCAGTAAGCTGTTGTGGCGGATGAGAACACCGTCGAGGGAGAAGAGGGGCGGAGGAAAGCAGCAGTGCTAATCTAGTTTGAAGAACAATGCCAGCAACTCAACATGGCCTCCTACTTATTGGTAGCCAAAGGATGGTAAGCAATGATGCAGAGAATGGCCAGGTAATTAAGGGGCAACTTGATTGTGCCCAGCAGCAGTAGATGGTGGTCTACTGTTTGTTTGACAGCATTATTAATAGGTGTTTCATGCTGTCTTCTCAGGCAACAACAGTCAGGTACAAGTACACCTAGCAGCAGAGCTGCCAAGGACGGATGGACAATGCATATCATCTGTCAAATTGGACAGCAGTATGTGACTGGAATGAAAGGAGAAAAAAGGAATTCTAGGTCCTTTTTCTGGAAACAAAATAATTACCAGACGCATGCATACAGGGGCCAGGGAAGAAAATGATGCAGTGAATTAGTCTGACAGATAGAGAGAAAGAACAGGGAAGGGGATTGTACTACTCACCGGGACGTCCTCTTGGAAGACGCCGTAGCTGTGGGGCGCCTCCATGGCGAACTCCATGCTGATCCTCGGAGCATCAAACCCTGCAATTGAGCCCAACGAGAATCGGTTAAACTTGCTGCAACACACTGGACTTGGCTCATTCTAAAAAACCCAGCGGAAGCTACTAATCGAGCGAGAAGAGGGGCTCACCGGTGTGCCCTTGCTTGGCGGCGACGTGGAAGGCATCGAGGTCGAGGCGGGAGTGGAGCTTGGCGGCCTCGAGGTCGTAGAGCGGGAGGAGGAGGCGCACGGCCTCAGCGTCCGTCGGGTCATAGAGCGCAGACTCCTCGGCGCCGGCCAGGAGGCGGCGCACGGCCTCGGCGTCCGCGGATTGGAGGGCCGCGAAGAGCGCCTGGTGGGAGAGCGGCGGGAGATCCATCATCGGGCAGGAGTCCAACCAGAGAGCCGGCGGGGAGCTGACCAAATGGAACCCTAGCGCGTCGGCCGACCTGCTCGACTTGATCTAGGGTATAGGGTAGGGAAAGATGGTGAGGGGAGGGAGAGACAAGGTCGGCGACGGTGGTGAGGAGGGCTGCGAGGTCGGCGGTGGGTGGGAGCGGTGGGGAGAGAACTGGATCAGGGAAAGGAGGTTGGGGAGAGGACTGGATCGAGGGAGGAGGTGGCGGCGGCTGCGAGGAGAGGAGGGGTGTGATGGGGGGGAGTCGATGGGATCCAGAGCTCGGTCGCCATGGCTGCGTCGCGGGCTAGAGTTTCGGGCGCTTGGGAGGCATGGGGATTCGGGCTCCTCGCCGTTGACGGCCATGGTGCGGGGGCGGCGGCGGCGGCTAGGGTTTGGCGAGCGGGTGCGGGTGCGGGGGCGTGGGGGCTAGGGTTGGAACGATGGGGAGTGGGGGCTGCGTGGGTGAGGGGGTGAGAGGGCTACGTGGGTGAGAGGGTGAGGGGATGAGGTCCCCTGTTGGATCCCGGAGCATCCGACGGTGTCGGATGCATGATCCGCGTGATATGCCTATAGAGCAATCAGAACGCAACAAACAATTTGAAGACTTTATGACCTTTTAAATAGGTCACAAAAAAATCATTTTCCATTTTTTAGTTCTCAAAATGAGTTCTTTTTTGTAAAAGACCTACCAAATATTTGTTCAAATGATATTCTTTATATTCTTTATATTTGTTCAAAATGAGTTCTTTATACTCTGCAAAAGTTTACATCTTGGAATAGTAAACAGTATCGACAAAGGGATTTTTTATATTCTTTGGACAAAAAATCATTTTCCATTTTTCGAGTGCCCCAAATGAGGTTTTTTGTGAAGGAACTACCAAATAATTGTTGCAAAATTGGACCAAATCATTTTTATAAAATACTAGGCCATATTTAATGCACAATTGACCAAATGGTTGGGTGAAAAAAGTTTTGATCCACCTCTCGTGCAAAAGACAAATTTCCGTCGATTCAGCTGGAAGCGGGTCAAATTTGAACTGCAGCTGCCTCATAGTTTGCTATTTATTTTTTCCAAAAATCATTTCTAGGTACATAAGTATCTATTTAATCAGAGAAACACCAAAAAAATTCCAAGATTCAACAACTAGCTAGGAACGGTCATTCCAGCCGTTTTGGCCGCATTTTGAAACGGGCATAAAAAATTCAAAAAAATCACAAAATTGGGAAACCTTCGCATTGTGTCATTATATGTGGCCAAGTTCCCAGGAAAAATAACAAACTTGTAATACGGCAATTATTTTAAAAAAGTGTTCTCAGAAATGAGCTATCATCTCTCAAGATTCATGGCTTTCAAGGCAAATGATCAAACTTATGGCCACATTCATGGCATAGTTTGTTCAAATGATCTCATATTGTGCACAAGGGTGCATATTGGAATGGCAAACAATGTTGCCTAAGGAAGTTTTCATTTTCTTTGGACAAAAAAACCATTTTTCATTTTTCGAGTGCCCGAAAGGAGGTTTTTTTTGTGAAGGAACTACCAAATAATTGTTGCAAAATTGGACCAAATCATTTTTCTAAAATACTAGGACATATTTAATGCACAATTGACCAAATGGTTGGGTGTAAAATTTTTTGATCCACCTCTCGTGAAAAAGACAAATTTCCGCCGATTCAGTTGGAAGCGGGTCAAATTTGAACTGCAGCTGCCTCATAGTTTGCTATTTATTTTTTCCAAAAATCATTTCTAGGTACATAAGTATCTATTTAATCAGAGAAACACCAAAAAAATTCCAAGATTCAACAACTAGCTAGGAACGGTCATTCCCGCCGTTTTGGCCGCATTTTGAAACGGGCATAAAAAATTAAAAAAAAATTAAAAAATTGGGAAACCTTCGCATTGTGTCATTATATGTGGCCAAGTTCCCAGGAAAAATAACAAACTTGTAATACGGCAATTATTTTAAAAAAGTGTTCTCAGAAATGACCTATCATCTCTCAAGATTCATGGCTTTCATGGCAAATGATCAAACTTATGGCCACATTCGTGGCATAGTTTGTTCAAATGATCTCATATTATGCACAAGGGTGCATATTGGAATGGCAAACAATGTTGCCTAAGGAAGTTTTCATTTTCTTTGGACAAAAAAACCATTTTTCATTTTTCGAGTGCCCGAAAGGAGGTTTTTTTGTGAAGGAACTACCAAATAATTGTTGCAAAATTGGACCAAATCATTTTTCTAAAATACTAGGACATATTTAATGCACAATTGACCAAATGTTTGGGTGTAAGAAGTTTTGATCCACCTCTCGTGAAAAAGACAAATTTCCGTCGATTCAGTTGGAAGCGGGTCAAATTTGAACTGCAGCTGCCTCATAGTTTGCTATTTATTTTTTCCAAAAATAATTTCTAGGTACATAAGTATCTATTTAATCAGATAAACACCAAAAAAATTCCAAGATTCAACAACTAGCTAGGAACGGTCATTCCCGCCGTTTTGGCCGCATTTTGAAACGGGCATAAAAAATTCAAAAAAAATCAAAAAATTGGGAAACCTTCGCATTGTGTCATTATATGTGACCAAGTTCCCAGGAAAAATAACAAACTTGTAATACGACAATTATTTTAAAAAAGTGTTCTCAGAAATGAGCTATTATCTCTCAAGATTCATGGCTTTCAAGGCAAATGATCAAACTTATGGCCACATTCGTGGCATAGTTGGTTAAAATGATCTCATATTGTGCACAAGGGTGCATATTGGAATGGCAAACAATGTTGCCTAAGGAAGTTTTCATTTTCTTTGGACAAAAAAACCATTTTTCATTTTTCGAGTGCCCGAAAGGAGGTTTTTTTGTGAAGGAACTACCAAATAATTGTTGCAAAATTGGACCAAATCATTTTTCTAATATACTAGGACATATTTAATGCACAATTGACCAAATGTTTGGGTGTAAGAAGTTTTGATCCACCTCTCGTGCAAAAGACAAATTTTCGTCGATTCAGTTGGAAGCGGGTCAAATTTGAACTGCAGCTGCCTCATAGTTTGCTATTTATTTTTTCCAAAAATAATTTCTAGGTACATAAGTATCTATTTAATCAGAGAAACACCAAAAAAGTTCCAAGATTCAAAAACTAGCTAGGAACGGTCATTCCCGCCGTTTTGGCCGCATTTTGAAACGGGCATAAAAAATTAAAAAAAAATCAAAAAAATGGGAAACCTTCGCATTGTGTCATTATATGTGGCCAAGTTCCCAGGAAAAATAACAAACTTGTAATACGGCAATTATTTTAAAAAAGTGTTCTCAGAAATGAGCTATCATCTCTCAAGATTCATGGCTTTCAAGGCAAATGATCAAACTTATGGCCACATTCATGGCATAGTTTGTTCAAATGATCTCATATTGTGCACAAGGGTGCATATTGTAATGGCAACCAATGTTGCCTAAGGAAGTTTTCATTTTCTTTGGACAAAAAAACCATTTTTCATTTTTCGAGTGCCCGAAAGGAGGTTTTTTTGTGAAGGAACTACCAAATAATTGTTGCAAAATTGGACCAAATCATTTTTATAAAATACTAGGACATATTTAATGCACAATTGACCAAATGGTTGGGTGTAAGAAGTTTTGATCCACCTCTCGTGAAAAAGACAAATTTCCGCCGATTCAGTTGGAAGCGGGTCAAATTTGAATTGCAGCTGCCTCATAGTTTGCTATTTATTTTTTCCAAAAATAATTTCTAGGTACATAAGTATCTATTTAATCAGATAAACACCAAAAAAATTCCAAGATTCAACAACTAGCTAGGAACGGTCATTCCCGCCGTTTTGGCCGCATTTTGAAACGGGCATAAAAAATTCAAAAAAAAATCAAAAAATTGGGAAACCTTCGCATTGTGTCATTATATGTGGCCAAGTTCCCAGGAAAAATAACAAACTTGTAATACGGCAATTATTTTAAAAAAGTGTTCTCAGAAATGAGCTATCATCTCTCAAGATTCATGGCTTTCAAGGCAAATGATCAAACTTATGACCACATTCGTGGCATAGTTTGTTAAAATGATCTCATATTGTGCACAAGGGTGCATATTGGAATGGCAAACAATGTTGCCTAAGGAAGTTTTCATTTTCTTTGGACAAAAAAACCATTTTTCATTTTTCGAGTGCCCGAAAGGAGGTTTTTTTGTGAAGGAACTACCAAATAATTGTTGCAAAATTGGACCAAATCATTTTTCTAAAATACTAGGACATATTTAATGCACAATTTACCAAATGTTTGGGTGTAAGAAGTTTTGATCCACCTCTCGTGAAAAAGACAAATTTCCGTCGATTCAGTTGGAAGCGGGTCAAATTTGAACTGCAGCTGCCTCATAGTTTGCTATTTATTTTTTCCAAAAATAATTTCTAGGTACATAAGTATCTATTTAATCAGAGAAACACCAAAAAAATTCCAAGATTCAAAAACTAGCTAGGAACGGTCATTCCCGCCGTTTTGGCCGCATTTTGAAACGGGCATAAAAAATTAAAAAAAAATCAAAAAAATGGGAAACCTTCGCATTGTGTCATTATATGTGGCCAAGTTCCCAGGAAAAATAACAAACTTGTAATACGGCAATTATTTTAAAAAAGTGTTCTCAAAAATGAGCTATCATCTCTCAAGATTCATGGCTTTCAAGGCAAATGATCAAACTTATGGCCACATTCATGGCATAGTTTGTTCAAATGATCTCATATTGTGCACAAGGGTGCATATTGTAATGGCAACCAATGTTGCCTAAGGAAGTTTTCATTTTCTTTGGACAAAAAAACCATTTTTCATTTTTCGAGTGCCCGGAAGGAGGTTTTTTTGTGAAGGAACTACCAAATAATTGTTGCAAAATTGGACCAAATCATTTTTATAAAATACTAGGACATATTTAATGCACAATTGACCAAATGGTTGGGTGTAAGAAGTTTTGATCCACCTCTCGTGAAAAAGACAAATTTCCGCCGATTCAGTTGGAAGCGGGTCAAATTTGAATTGCAGCTGCCTCATAGTTTGCTATTTATTTTTTCCAAAAATAATTTCTAGGTACATAAGTATCTATTTAATCAGATGAACACCAAAAAAATTCCAAGATTCAACAACTAGCTAGGAACGGTCATTCCCGCCGTTTTGGCCGCATTTTGAAACGGGCATAAAAAATTCAAAAAAAAATCAAAAAATTGGGAAACCTTCGCATTGTGTCATTATATGTGGCCAAGTTCCCAGGAAAAATAACAAACTTGTAATACGGCAATTATTTTAAAAAAGTGTTCTCAGAAATGAGCTATCATCTCTCAAGATTCATGGCTTTCAAGGCAAATGATCAAACTTATGGCCACATTCGTGGCATAGTTTGTTAAAATGATCTCATATTGTGCACAAGGGTGCATATTGGAATGGCAAACAATGTTGCCTAAGGAAGTTTTCATTTTCTTTGGACAAAAAAACCATTTTTCATTTTTCGAGTGCCCGAAAGGAGGTTTTTTTGTGAAGGAACTACCAAATAATTGTTGCAAAATTGGACCAAATCATTTTTCTAAAATACTAGGACATATTTAATGCACAATTGACAAAATGGTTGGGTGTAAGAAGTTTTGATCCACCTCTCGTGAAAAAGACAAATTTCCGTCGATTCAGATGGAAGCGGGTCAAATTTGAACTGCAGCTGCCTCATAGTTTGCTATTTATTTTTTCCAAAAATAATTTCTAGGTACATAAGTATCTATTTAATCAGAGAAACACCAAAAAAATTCCAAGATTCAAAAACTAGCTAGGAACGGTCATTCCCGCCGTTTTGGCCGCATTTTGAAACGGGCATAAAAAATTCAAAAAAAAATCAAAAAATTGGGAAACCTTCGCATTGTGTCATTATATGTGGCCAAGTTCCTAGGAAAAATAACAAACTTGTAATACGGCAATTATTTTAAAAAAGTGTTCTCAGAAATGAGCTATCATCTCTCAAGATTCATGGCTTTCAAGGCAAATGATCAAACTTATGGCCACATTCGTGGCATAGTTTGTTCAAATGATCTCATATTGTGCACAAGGGTGCATATTGGAATGGCAAACAATGTTGCCTAAGGAAGTTTTCATTTTCTTTGGACGAAAAAACCATTTTTCATTTTTCGAGTGCCCGAAAGGAGGTTTTTTTGTGAAGGAACTACCAAATAATTGTTGCAAAATTGGACCAAATCATTTTTCTAAAATACTAGGACATATTTAATGCACAATTGACAAAATGGTTGGGTGTAAAAAGTTTTGATCCACCTCTCATGAAAAAGACAATTTTCGCCGATTTAGTTGGAAGCGGGTCAAATTTGAACTGCAACTGCCTCATAGTTTGCTATTTATTTTATCCAAGAATCATTTCTAGTTACATAAGTACCTATTTAATCATAAATACATTGTATGGTGGCGATACGTCGAGGTTTCGACGGTGGCCGAGGCCCCCAACTCTAGAGCGTGTAAACTCGCATGCCCGCCGCTTGGTCACCGCGTGACCGTGGCGTTGCCATGTGTTCTGGGTGGTCTAGGCATGTCTAGTGGGTTGGGCACTCCCTAGGTAGGTGCTAGGAAGAAAATTACAACATAAGATTCTCACGAGGAGACCGATCGATGCTCAAACATGAATTAGCAGCCAAGTGTTTGATTAGCGGTACGGGAAATGTACATGGCTAATGGGCGTGAGTTTTGGCTGAGGATGATCAGTTACTAAGAAGACCGTCTTCACAAGTTTTCAGCTCAAAAGGAGGAGCCTAGGTGGTACTTGCTTTGCAAGCTACCACACTGGACATAAATACGAATGTTGAAGCTCAGCTCAAAATAATGAATGGATTGAGCTGGCATTTGGTGGAGGATGGTTATTTGGGCATAGGAAAGCACTGTAGAAAATGGATACTATTTGGAGATGCCAAAGTGGTACTTCCTTCACAAACTGTTGTTCTGAACAGAATAGGAAAGTGAATATTTTTGAATTATTTTTGAACTAGGCAAGGAAGGTTTTTACATATTTGACAAAGATATGACCCAAAGAATTTATGAGATTTTTTGGGGAATTCTGGGAATTACAGAAATATAGGTTGCTTCACAACCTAGGGCAAAACTGCCACATGGACATGACACATAGGCAAAACTGATGAGGTGGCGCCTAGTCATAGCAACCCACCACAATTTACAAGGCTATGACCATCTATATTGGTCGTTAACAACTAGAAATAAGGCAGCGGACTAGCGCTGTTTGCTTTATGACCATTTCGTGTAAGGAAATTATGACCTTTCTGACCAAAATGGTCGCAATGGTTTAGGGTTTGGAGCCCCTCGAACAGCTTTTGACCAATTGGTCTCAAATGGTCATAAATCTATGACCAATTCTTCCAGGGTCACTGACAGAAGGTCATAAGTTGACATATTTCTTGTAGTGGCTATGTTTATACTTTTGCCCGAAAGTATTATAGTGCCTCCTGTGCGGCCGTTTATGTATGTATGTATATAACCTGAAAGTTTGCAGTCGTCGACTTCAGCCCCCACGCATATAATGCGGGGGTGTTCGGTAAAGCGCGTAATCACACTTGATCCAATGTCTTGGTCCATTAAGGAGGTGATAGCGCGGCGAACAAGGCAATCAGACTATATAGCTTTAACACTTTCACTTAGCCATAGGAGTTTGACGGTGGGGCTACTATGTAGCCCCTGGTACTTCCACCTTCATCCAAATACGGTGCGCGTACGTACATGACCGGAAAACCGGTCCTTCGTTAATGCGGAGGAATCCTGAAGATTCCGCTGAGTCATCGAGTGGTTGACCAGTCTCGCGCGTTATCATGACAGTAAGTTTTCGACTTTCTCTACTGAGGTGCTCATCCAGATGAACCAGGGCACAATCGTAGTAGTTCTCCCGGTGCCACCTTAGCCGATAGAGCGGAACGTAAGGCAGCAAAACACGGGAGCCGGGCAAACCCAAATATTGACCAAAGACATGATTCGGAGCTGATGCATATAAGGCCAAACTCGCGACGCCGAACACTCCCTATGGCATTCGGACTTTACAACATATACTGGGCTGAGTAACGCCCCCGATAATGAGCCCTGAATTTCTAGGTACATGCATTAATCTGGCGTGACGAAATGCCAATAACGCCAGTATCCCTCTCGGTTCTGTGAAGTGCCCGGAGGGTGTCAAGCAACAAGAGACATTAAAAAAGGTTTAGATAGGGTCTTAATCTAAAAAGAAACCTTTGAGCGGGGCCATGCTGCATGTCTGCGCCTTTGTCTTCGTTGTGCCGTATCCTGGAACGGTGTAGCACAATGATCATCTGTAAAAAGGAAAACCCAGGTGAAAGACTTCGTGCGAAAAGTTGGTTATTCTTAATGAACCATGATAATTCAATCTATTGTATATTTGTAGGGTTGAGCCGAACTATGGACCCTTTTATATGCGGTCAGCCCCTAGCACCACGTCGACCAAGCTCAGGTCCATCTGGGCAGCTGCAACTAGTGGTGCGCTGGACCCGTCTAGCCGTGTCCGTGGTCTTGACGATCGATCATTTATTCGGTTTGGGGAGTCCGTTTAGTGGTTCGGTTGCTAGAGCCGCCACATATTCTTCCGCATGTAGGGAACGCTCTATATTTCCGATAACTGTGATGACTCCACGTGGACCGGGCATCTTAAGTTTAAGATAAGCATAATGCGGAACTGCGTTGAAACGAGCGAAGTCCGTTCTTCTGAGTAGTGCATGGTAGCCGCTTCGAAATGGAGCGATGTCAAAGATTAGTTCTTTGCTTCGGAAGTTGTCAGGCGAACCGAATACAACCTCTAGTACTAGAGAGCTCGTGCAGCGGGCCTCTATGCCTGGTATTACTCCTTTAAAGGTAGTATTGCTTTGGCTGATTCTTGATGGGTCTATCCCCATCTTGCGGACAGTGTCCTGATATATCAGATTAAGACTACTTCCACCGTCCATAAGGACTCGGGTGAGATGGTATCCGTTAATTATTCGGTCAAGCACCAAGGCAGCCGATCCTCCATCCCGGATACTAGTCGGATGATCCCTGTGATCAAAAGTGATCGGGAAGGCCGACCAAGGGTTGAACTTGGGGGCGACGGGATTTACAGCGTATACATCCCGGAGTGCGCGTTTGCGCCTCCTCTTTGGTATAGGAGTTGTGTAAATCATGTTCACTGTTTTGACCTCTGGTGGAAATTTTTTCTGTCCCCCAGTGTTCGGTTGGCTAGGCTCATCCTTGTCTTCACTTGGCGTCTCCCTCCCCTTGTGTTCGGTGTTTAATTTGCCGGCCTACTTGAAGACCCAACATTCTCTGTTGGTGTGGTTTGCAGGTTTTTTGGGGGTGCCATGAATCTGACAGAATCTGTCTAGAATCTTGTTTAGGCTGGATGGCCCATCTCTGCTGCCTTTAAATGCCTTTTTCCATTGATTGGGTCAAGAGCCCCTGAATCTAGCATTGACCGCTGTGTTGTCTGGGCTGTCTTCATTGCTTTGACGCTTGTTTTTATTGCATCGCGGCTTCCCATTGCCATCCCTGATTTCGGTTGTGCCTGGGTCGCTGGTGCCGCCGCGGGCCAACCAACTGTCCTCGCCCGCGCAAAAGCGGGTCATAAGGCTTGTTAGGGCTGCCATTGTCCTCGACTTTTCCTGGCCGAGGTGTCTGGCGAGCCACTCGTCCCAGACACTATGCTTGAAAGCTGCTAGGGCTTTGGCGTCAGGGCAATCAACGATTTGATTCTTCTTTGTGAGAAATCTGTTCCAAAGCTTGCGGGCTGACTCTCCGGGTTGTTGAATTATGTGAATTAAGTCGTCTGCATCCGGAGGTCAGACATATGTCCCTTGAAAATTAGCCCTGAAAGCGTCCTCAAGTTCCTCCCAACTTCCAATCGAGTTTTCGGGAGGCTTTTCAACCAGTGCCGAGCTGGTCCTTTCAACTTGAGGGGCAGGTATTTGATGGTGTGGAGATCGTCTCCGCGAGCCATGTGGATGTGAAGAATAAAGTCCTCAATCCAGACCGCAGGGTCTGTCGTTCCGTCATATGCCTCTATATTTATGGGTTTAAACCCCTCTGGAAATTCATGATCCAGCACCTCATCGATGAAGCATAGGGGGTGTGCGGCACCCCTGTATTTGGATGTGTCATGGCATGCCTCTAACGTATGTTGTGTTCGGTGTTGATTCCGAGCTGATATTCGATTAGTATAGTCATTTTGGTGGCCGTGATCCTGCGCCGGCGCACGCTTCCTAGATCCATAGGTGGACCTGGCCATACCGACTCTTTTGTCCAAGTGCTCACGTAAATCGTGTGTTGACTTGTGTGCGGCGTCATTAGCCGCCCTATCGCAGCCACGGGGTGGTCGGTCCGGCGGATCTGCCGTATTATTTTTTGGTGGAATGGGCTCTATAGCCTCGTCGTCGAATTCGGGCAGCAGCTTGCGCTTTGGGTAGCTCTTTGTGTGGCGATTGCCACCGTATTTTTCTTCAGTTTCGAGCACTTTATTCCATCTGCGGTTGAGCGTATCCTACGCGGCCTTGAGCCTTTGCTTCTGCTTTTTCAAGCTCCTCGCGGTGGCGATAAGCCTTCTATGGAGGTTCTCTTGTTCCAAGTGCCTATCTGGGATGATGAGTGCATCGTCGTCCGGACTGTTCTCCTCTTCAGGGACAAATTAATGAGTTTTATCTCCGTCGTCGCTATGATTGGACAGCGGCCCCGGACTATGTTCACCGTCCCCTGGCTCATCCTGCTCCATCGCTGGGTTTATGGGGTCATCGTTTCCTTTGAAGTCAACCAGGGGTGTTATTCTTTCTTGAGCTATTATCACTATTTTTACTGTGGCGGGATTTGGAGCGGCGCCGACGTCGTCGCTTTGGTTGGTTCTCAAGGGGATTATCCTCCGTTGCATCCTTCTGTTCCTCGCTGTTGTTTTCTTTGGGTGTGTCCACCATGTATATATCATATGATGAGGTGGCTGTCCAGCGCCCTATGGGCGGTGGTTCTTGTTCTTCTCTTGCATTGTCGTCCATACCGTCGATGTCTTCGGAGTCGAAGTCAAGCATGTTGGTTAAGTCATCAACAGTGGCTATTAAGTGGGTGGTGGGTGGGGAACGAATTTCTTCGTCGTCTGCTTCCCACTCAAGCCGGACATAGTTCGGCCAGGAGTCTCCTGACAGAGAGAGAGAGACTTTAATGAATTTAGCACATCGCCCAGGGGCGAGTGCTGAAAGCTATCCACAGAGGTATACTATATGATCGGTGCCCAATCAGATTCGATAGGCACGGATGCACGCGGTTTGGAGCCTATGGCCGGAGATGAGTCCGAGGGTCCGATGACACAGATCTCATTGGAGGCGAAGTCTATGTTCGGCTCTAACGCCGCTGAGTGTGCGGCCTCCATGGCGGGGTCCATCCAACCGTCCTTGGAAGGCACGATCTGCACCGGATTAAGAGCCGGTGCAACCGCAGGTGTGATCTTTCGAACACCGTCCGATGGTGGATCTAAGTCACGCTCATCGTGATTGTTCGGCGCACCTGACATGGGCTCGAATCCGTCAAAGATCAAGTCTCCGCGGATGTCGGCGGTGTAGTTCAAGCTTCCGAAACTGATCTGATGGCCAGGGGCGTAGCTATCGATCTGCTCCAGGTGGCCAACCGAGTTGGTCCGCAATACGAAGCCGCCGAATACGAAGATCTGTCCGGGGAGGAAAACCTCATCCTGGATTGCATTGTTGCAGATGATTGAAGGAGCCATCAAGCCTTATCGTGACGACACAGTGGAACTCTCAATGAAAGCACCAATGTTGGTGTCAAAACCGGCGGATCTCGGGTAGGGGGTCCCGAACTGTGCGTCTAAGGCTAATAGTAACAGGAGGCGGGGGACATGATTTTTACCCAGGTTCGGGCCCTCTCGATGGAGGTAATACCCTACTTCCTGCTTGATTGATCTTGATGATATGAGTATTACAAGAGTTGATCTACCACGAGATCGTAGAGGCTAAACCCTAGAAGCTAGCCTATGATTATGATTGTTGTTGTCCTATGGACTAAACCCTCCAGTTTATATAGACACCGGAGGGGGCTAGGGTTACACACAGTCGGTTACATATAAGGAAATCTACATGTCCGAATTGCCAAGCTTGCCTTCCACGCAAAGGAGAGTCCCACCGGGACATGGGACGAAGTCTTCAATCTTGTATCTTCATAGTCCAATAGTCCGGCATAAGTACATAGTCCGGCTGTCCGAGGACCCCCTAATCTAGGACTCCCTCACCAACTGTTGTGGAATTATCACGTTAGATGTCCTAGCATAAGGACTTAGGTGTGGAGACATCGCAACGTAGTTATCTTGAAGGGGTTAAACGGGACAAGGGACACAGAGAGTTTATATTGGTTCGGCCCCTCACGGTGGAGGTAACAGCCTAATCCAGTGTAGGGTGGTTATTGCTTGGGCTTCGATTACCAGGGAGCGAGTACGCTTGACCTAGTTCTCGATCTCTTTCTTTCCTGCCCTAACTCGCCGCCGGGTCGTCCCTTTATATACACAGGTTAACCCCCAACGGCTTACAGAGTCCCGGCCGGCAAAGACAACGTGTCCAGCTCGGTGACTGACTAAGCATGCCTTACAATACAAGTTTATCCCCATGGCGGTTCATCCTTCAGGGCCTAAGTCGCCTTTGGGTCTTGGGCCATCAGTGGGCTTGTTAAAACCCGCCCCCTTCACGGGTTATCACTAGTGGTATGACCCGGCCCCTCCTAGGCGGTTCATACCCAGTAGTTATATCCCCAACAGATAGGATTGAGCCTCGTAAGTTAAGTTTGTGTTCCATCTATCAAGTTAAATAGAGTTGTGTCAACTTAAATAGAGTTGCGAGGAGCTTGTTTGTCAACCGGACATGACGTGGGTATTATGTTTGCACATGACTAGGGCTGTAGTGCCCATTATAATCCTGGAGAGTAACGGCTTATCGCAAATCAACCCGACAAGATATGCATACAATATGTAAACATGACATAAAAGTCTCTCATTTCTTGAAACTGAAAGAACGTCTATATCGAACCAATAATCTGATTGATGATCCATTTTGACCATTGGCAACGAAAAAGGAGATAAAACTTACAAGAAGAACAGAAATTCAATCCGGTGTCCGGGCTCATCTACACTCTGTGAACAATAAAATAAAATAAAAATAAAAATAAAACAATTCCTTTGGTGGTGCAAGATGCTCAAATGGGTGTTCCTCGGGCAAAATTTGGGGGTGTTTGGACATTTGAGGAGCTCATGGTAAAAAATAAAAAAATAAAGTGTGAACAGTGATGTTCTCAAAAGTTTCTGAGATACCCGGAATTTGTCTTTTTTGCTATGAGCTTCTTGCATGGGCATCACACACATAAGCATCTTGCACCATAAAAAAATTCCGATTTTTTGAATTTTATATTGTTTAAAACAATTTCACTGTTCACACTCAGGCTTCGCGCCCTTCTTAAAGGATGGGAACTATACAAGAAGGGAGGGGGGGTCAAAGACTTCCATTGGTCGAAGAGTACATCTCTCACAACTGTTGGGGAACGTTGCATGGAAAACAAAAAAGTTTTACACACACGCAAGATCTACCCATGCAGATGCATAGCTATGAGAGGGGAGAGTGTGTCTGCGTACCCTTCTAGATCGTTAAGCGGAAGCGTTTATCAACGCGGTCTATGTAGTCGAACACCTTCGCGATCCAACCGATCAAGTATTGAACATACGACACCTCCGCGTTTAGCACACGTTCAGCTCGATGACGTCCTCGCCTTCCTGATCTAGCAAGACGACCGAAGTAGTAGATGATTTCCGGCAGCACGACGGAGTGGTGACGGTGGTGGTGAACTTGTTCTCGTAGGGCTTTGCCATGCTCTACGGAAAAACTAGACGGAGGGTGAAGCTGTGGAGAGGGGAACCGCACACAGCTAAGAGATTCTCGTGGGTTGTGTGGCGCCCCCTCCCTCTCATATATATAGGCGGGGGGAGGGGAGGCAGCCAGAGGCGCCCATGGGTGGCCACTGGCCCCCTTGAGCTCCTGTCATATGCCCCCCTTCCTTGTTTGCACAAAGGGGGAAGGAAAGGGGAGGAGAGGAAGGCATGGGGAGGCCGACCCCCCTTACTTTTCTCCCCCATGGCTGCGGCCAAAGGAGGGCATGCCAGCTGTCGGTGTCAAAACCGACGGATCTCGGCTTGCTGATACGTCCATTTTGCATCATGCTTTTATGTCAATATTTATTGCATTATGGGCTGTTATTTCACGTTATGTCACGATACTTATGGCTATTCTCTCTTATTTTACAAGGTTTACATGAAGAGGGAGAATGCCGGCAGTTGGAATTCTGGGCTGGAAAAGGAGCAAATATTGGAGGCCTATTCTACGAAACTCCAAAAGTCCTGAAACTCTACGGAATACCTTGAAATAAATAAGAAAAATCATCGCCAAAGATGAAGGCCAGGGGGCCCACACCCTGCTCACGAGGGTGGGGGGCGGCCCCCTGGGCGCGCCCGCCTACCTCGTGGGCCCCCTGGTGGCTCTCCGACGTCCATCTTCTCCCATATGAAGTCTTTCGATGAAAAAAAATAGAAGAGAACCTTTCGGGATGAGACTCCGCCGCCACGAGGCGGAACCTTGGCGGAACCAATCTAGGGCTCTGGCAGAGCTGTTCTGCCGGGGACACTTCCCTCCGAGAGGGGGAAATCATCATCATCGTCATCACCAACGCTCCTCTCGTCGGGAGAGGGCAATCTCCATCAACATCTTCACCATCACCATCTCATCTCCAAACCCTAGTTCATCTCTTGTATCCAATTCTTGTCTCCAAGTCCAGGATTGGTGCTAGTAGGTTGCTAGTAGTGTTGATTACTCCTTGTAGTTGATGCTAGTTGGTTTATTTGGTGGAAGATCATATGTTCAGATCCTTTATGCACAATATTACCCCTCTGATTATGAACATGAATATTCTTTGTGAGTAGTTACGTTTGTTCCTGAGGACAAGGGAGAAGTCTTGCTATTAGTAGTCATGTGAATTTGGTATTCGTTCGATATTTTGATAAGATGTATCTTGTCTAACCTCTAGTGGTGTTATGTGAACGTCGACTACATAACACTTCACCATCATTTGGGCCTAGAGGAAGGCATTGGGAAGTAATAAGTAGATGATGGGTTGCTAGAGTGACAGAAGCTTAAACCCTAGTTTATGCGTTGCTTCGTAAGGGGCTGATTTGGATCCATATGTTTCATGCTATGGTTAGGTTTACCTTAATACTTTTGTTGTAATTGCGGATGCTTGCAATAGTGGTTAATCATAAGTGGGATGCTTGTCCAAGTAAGGGCAGTACCCAAGCACCGGTCCACCCACATATCAAATTATCAAAGTACCGAACGCGAATCATATGAGCGTGATGAAAACTAGCTTGACGATATTCCCATGTGTCATCGGGAGCGCTTTTCCTATTATAAGAGTTTGTCCAGGCTTGTCCTTTGATACAAAAAGGATTGTGCCACCTTTCTACACTTCATTTACTTTTGTTACTTGTTGCTCGTTACAATTTATCCTATCACAAAACTATCTGTTACCACTTATTTCAGTACTTGCAGAGAATACCTTGCTGAAAACCGCTTATCATTTCCTTCTGCTCCTCGTTGGGTTCGACACTCTTACTTATCGAAAGGACTACGATAGATCCCCTATAGTTGTGGGTCATCAAGACTCTTTTCTGGCGCCGTTGCCGGGGAGTGAAGCGCCTTTGGTAGGTGGAATTTGGTAAGGAAAAATTTATTTAGTGTGCTGAAATTTTCTGTCACTTGTTACCATGGAAAGTAATTGCTTGAGGGGCTTGTTCGGGGTATCTTCACCCCGTCCACTTGAGCCAAGAGTTGCTCCTCAACCTACTGGACCTACTGAATCTATTGAAAATGAAACTGCTTTTCAGATTCCTTCGGGTATGATGGAAAAGCTGCTAGCTAACACTTTCGCAGGAGATGGAACAAAGCATCCTGACGAACATCTACGCTTTGTGGATGATATTTGTGGACTATTTAAGCTTGCAGGTATACCCGATGATGCCGTTAAGAGGAAGGCTTTCCCTTTATCTTCGGAGGGAGACATATTGACATGGTATAGGCTATGTGATGATACGAGATCATGGAACTATAAAAGATTGAAATTGGAATTTCATCAAAAGTATTACCCTATGCATCTTGTTCATCGTGATCGCAATTATATATATAATTTTTGGCCTCGCGAAGGAGAAAGCATCGCTCAAGCTTGGGGGAGGCTTAAATCAATCTTATATTCATGCCCCAATCATGAGCTCTCAAAATTGACAATTCTCCAGAATTTTTATGCTCGGCTTTCGAATAATAATCGCACCATGCTTGATACTTCTTGTGCTGGCTCTTTTATGATGAAGTCTATTGAATTTGGATGGAATTTATTGGATAGAATTAAACGCAACTCTGAAGATTGGGACCTCAACGAAGGTAAGGAGTCAGGTATGACACATAAGTTTGATTGTGTTAAATCTTTTATGGATACCAATATTTTCCGTAAGTTTAGCACTAAATATGGACCTGACTCTGAGATAGTAGCTTCTTTCTGTGAATCTTTTGCTACTTATGTTGATCTCCCCAAGGAGAAGTCGTTTAAATATCATCCTCCCATAGAAGTAAAAGCAGTTGCACCTATTAAAGTTGAAGAAAAGATTGTCACTTATAATGATCCTATTGTTCCTACTTCTTATGTTGAGAAACCTCCTTTCCCTGTTAGAATGAAGGATCATGCTAAAGCCTCAACTGTTGTTCGTAAAAGCAATACTAGGACTTATACACCCCCTGAGCAAGTCAAAGTAGAACCCAATATTGCCATTGTTAAAGATCTCTTGTCGGATAATATTGATGTGCATGTTATTCAATTCACTGGTGAAACTGCTAGAATTGCTAAACCCTGTGATAGAGATAAACATAGACCTGTGGTAGGCGTGCCTGTTATTTCTGTTAAAATAGGAGATCATTGTTATCATGGGTTATGTGATATGGGTGCTAGTGCTAGTGTTATACCCATTGACTTATACAAAGAAATTATGCATGAGATTGCACCTGCTGAGTTAGAAGAAATTGATGTTACAATTAAACTTGCAAATAGAGATACTATATATCCAATGGGAATTGTTAGAGATGTTGAAGTCTTGTGTGGGAAAACCAAATATCCCGCTGATTTTCTTGTTCTTGGTTCTGCACAAGATAGCTTTTGTCCCATTATATTTGGTAGACCCTTCTTGCGTACTGTTAATGCTACGATAGATTGCAAAAAGAATGTTGTTACTGTTGGCTTGGATGATATGGTTCATGAGTTTAATTTCTCTAAATTTAGTAAACAACATCGTGAGGAAGAATTGCCTAGTAAGGATGAAATTATTGGTCTTGCTTCTATTGCTTTACCTCCTAGTGATCCTTTAGAACACTATTTGCTAGATCATGAAAATGATATGTTCATGAATGAAAGAAGGGAAATAGATGAAGTATTCTTTAAACAGGAACCTATTCTGCAACACAATTTGCTTGTTGAAATCCTAGGGGATCCCCCTCCACCCAAGGGTGATCCCATGTTTGAGCTTAAACCGTTGCCTGATAATCTTAAATATGCTTATCTTGATGAAAAGAAAATATATCCTGTTATTATTAGCGCTAACCTTTCAGAGCATGAAGAAGAAAGATTATTGAAAACTCTGAAGAAGCATCGTGCCGCTATTGGATATACTCTGCATGATCTTAAGGGCATCAGTCCCACTCTATGTCAACATAAAATAAATTTGGAAGCTGATGCCAAACTAGTTTGTGATCCTCAACGACATTTGAATCCTAAAATGAAAGAAGTGGTAAGAAAAGAAATACTCAAGCTTCTGGAGGCAGGTATAATTTATCCCGTTGCTGATAGTCAGTGGGTAAGTCCTGTCCATTGTGTCCCTAAGAAGGGAGGTATTACTGTTGTCCCTAATGATAAAGATGAATTGATTCCGCAAAGAATTATCACAGGTTATAGGATGGTGATTGATTTCCGCAAATTAAATAAGGCTACTAAGAAAGATCATTACCCCTTACCTTTTATTGATCAAATGCTAGAAAGGTTATGCAAACATACACATTATTGCTTTCTAGATGGTTACTCTGGTTTTTCTCAAATACCTGCATCGGCTAAAGATCAATCAAAGACTACTTTTACATGCCCTTTTGGTACTTTTGCTTATAGACGTATGCCTTTTGGTTTATGTAATGCACCTGCTACCTTTCAAAGATGCATGATGGCTATATTCTCTGACTTTTGTGAGAAAATTTGTGAGGTTTTCATGGATGACTTTTTCGTCTATGGTTTCTCTTTTGATGATTGCTTAAGCAATCTTGATGAGTTTTGTAGAGATGTGAAGAAACTAATCTTGTCTTGAATTGGGAAAAGTGCCACTTTATGGTTAATGAAGGTATTGTCTTGGGGCACAAAGTTTTTGAAAGAGGTATTGAAGTTGATAAAGCCAAGGTTGATGCTATTGAAAAGATGCCATGTCCCAAGGACATCAAAGGTATAAGAAGTTTCCTTGGTCACGCCGGATTTTATAGGAGGTTCATTAAGGACTTCTCAAAAATTTCTCGGCCTCTGACTAATTTATTACAAAAAGATGTACCATTTGTCTTTGGTGATGATTGTGTAGAAGCATTTGAAATACTTAAGAAATCATTAGTCTCTGCACCTGTTGTCCAGCCACCTGATTGGAATTTACCCTTTGAAATTATGTGTGATGCTAGTGATTATGCTGTAGGTGCTGTTCTAGGGCAAAGAGTTGATAAGAAATTGAATGCTATCCATTATGCTAGTAAGACTCTAGACAATGCTCAAAGAAATTATGCTACTACCGAAAAGGAACTCTTAGCAGTTGTATTTGCGTGTGATAAATTCAAACCCTATATTGTTGATTCTAGAGTAACTATTCATACAGACCATGCTGCTATTAAATATCTTATGGAAAAGAAAGATGCAAAACCTAGACTCATTAGATGGGTTCTCTTGCTTCAAGAATTTGATTTACATATTGTTGATAGAAAGGGAGCTGAGAACCGCATTGCAGACAACTTGTCTAGGCTAGAGAATGTTCTTGATGACCCACTACCTATTGATGATAGCTTTCCTGATGAGCAATTAAATGTCATAAGTACTTCTCGTAGCACTCCATGGTATGCTGATTATGCTAATTATATTGTTGCTAAATTCATACCTCCTAGCTTCACATACCAACAAAAGAAAAAAATCTATGACTTGCAACATTACTTTTGGGATGACCCACATCTTTATAAAGAAGGATTAGATGGTGTTATTAGACGTTGTGTACCTGAGCATGAACAGGAACAGATCCTATGCAAGTGTCACTCCGAAGCTTATGGAGGACATCACTCTGGAGATAGAACTGCACATAAGGTATTGCAATCCGGTTTTTATTGGCCTACTCTCTTCAAGGATGCTCGTAAGTTTGTTTTGTCTTACGATGAATGTCAAAGAACTGGTAATATCAGTAGACGTCAAGAAATGCCTATGAATTATTCACTTGTTATTGAGCCATTTGATGTTTGGGGCTTTGATTATATGGGACCTTTTCCTGCCTCTAATGGTTACACTCATATTCTAGTTGCTGTTGATTACGTTACTAAGTGGGTAGAAGCTATTCCAACTAGTAGTGCTGATCATAACACTTCTATTAAAATGCTTAAGGAAGTTATTTTTCCGAGGTTTGGAGTCCCTAGATACTTAATGACTGATGGTGGTTCACACTTTATTCATGGTGCTTTCCGTAAGATGCTTGCTAAATACGACGTTAATCATAGAATTGCATGTCCTTATCACAGCAGTCTAGTGGTCAAGTAGAGTTGAGCAACAGAGAGCTCAAATTAATTTTGCAAAAGACTGCCAATAGGTCTAGAAAGAATTGGTCCAAGAAACTTGATGATGCATTATGGGCCTATAGAACTGCTTATAAAAATCCTATGGGTATGTCTCCGTACAAAATGGTCTATGGAAAAGCTTGTCATTTACCTCTCGAGCTAGAACATAAGGCATACTGGGCTATTAAAGAGCTCAACTATGATTTCAAACTTGCCGATGAGAAGAGGTTATTTGATATTAGCTCACTTGATGAATGGAGAGCCCAAGCTTATGAAAATGCCAAGTTGTTTAAAGAAAAAGTTAAAAGATGGCATGACAAAAGGATACGAAAGCGTGAGTTTAATGTAGGTGATTACGTATTGCTATAAAACTCTCATTTAAGACTTTTTGTAGGAAAACTTCTCTCTAAATGGGAAGGTCCCTACGTTATTGAGGAGGTCTACCGTTTTGGTGCCATAAAAATCAACAACTTCGCAGGCACAAATCCGAAGGTGGTAAACGGTCAAAGGATCAAACACTATATCTCAGGTAATCCTATAAATGTTGAAACTAATATTATTGAAACCGTGACCCCGTAGGAGTATATAAAGGACACTTTCCAGAACGTTCCAGACTCCGAAAAGGAACAGGTATGTGGTACGGTAAGTAAACCGACTCCAAAACAATTTTTAAGGCAATATTTCTCCGTTTTGGAATATTCAAAAAAATAGAAAAATAAGTAGCAGTCCGGGGAGGACACGAGGCCTCCACGAGGGTGGAGGGCGCGCCCTACCCCCCTGTGCGTGCCCCCTACCTCGTGAGCACCTCGTGTGCCGTTTGGACTCCATTTCCTTGCACGATACGTATTTTGGTTGGTAAAAATTCATTATATATACTCCCGAAGGTTTTGACTCTCGTATCACGCAAATCTACCCTGTTCTTGTTTCGAGCTGTTTTTCTGACAGGTCTTGATCATCATGACGACCCCAAGTGCTTCCAAGGATAAGTTCTTCGAGAAGGTTATCAACCCTTACCTCGCGGAGGTGCTGCGACACCCTCAAACCATTGAGATGCGTGATGGGTTGCTGCACATCCGCGATGTTGAGGGACCAAAGGGAACCGGAAGCGTGGAGTTGAGGCTCGAAGCAATGGAGCAACAAGTTTTCAAGTGCCATGGGATGGTGGAGCGTGGAATCAACGCTACCCACGAGATGCTCGCGGAGTTCACCAACAACTATGATCCGGATGCCAAGAAGACTGAGGAAGCCATATATAAGCTACATGAGAAGATCGAGCACCTCCAAGCCCAAATCTATGATCTGCAAAACCAAAACTGTGAGTATGAATATAGATTCAAAAGGATGAGTTTGGCTGCAGATTTGAGGATTCCGGAGACTTGATCATCCTTCTATGATGGTGGGCCTATGCCGTGGAAGATGGACGACAAGCTTGCATCATCATCAACGCCTCCACCGCCAACAAGGAAGGAGACATAATCACATGGGTATGGGCACTCCCCTTGGCAACTGCCAAGCTTGGGGGAGGTGCCCTGGTATCGTATCACCATCACAACTCCTATCTTTACCGTTTTTCTTAGTTCGATCCTATTAGTAGTATCTTGATTTAGTAGAATAAAGTCATGGCATGATCTAGTTTTGAGTTTTGCTTTACAATACTTCTTTGTAATCGAGTCCATGAGCTATATAATAAAGATTAGTGTTGAGTCAAGGGCTTGAGTATTTTGCCATGATCTTGGGTGATTAGAAGAAAAAGAATAAAAAGAATCAAGGAGCTCATATTGATCTTAGTGAAAGTAACGACTTCACATAGAAAGAGTATGATGATTAAAAGTTGTTGGGAGTTGGCAAATATAGCTTTGCTCATCGTTGCAATTAATAGGAAGTAATAAGGAAAGAGAGGTTTCACATATAGATATATTATCATTGACATCTTTATGGTTGGGAGCACTCATTAAAATATGAAATACTAAAGAGTAGAGGTTGGACAAGGAAGAAAAAATAATGAGTTATGTTATCTTACATTCGAGATAAAGTATGTTGTCATGGATCCTCTACCGCATTGAGCTTGCCTTTCCCCCTCATGCCAGTCAAATTCTTAGCACCAAGTAGAAATACTACTTGTGCTTCCAAATACCCTTAAACCAGTTTTGCCATGAGAGTCCACCATATCTACCTATGGATTTAGTAAGATCCTTCAAGTAAGTTGTCATCAGTGCAAGCAATAAAAATTGCTCTCTAAATATGCATGACTTATTAGTGCAGAGAAATAAGCTTTGTATGAACTTGTTGTGGGCGCAATAAAAGCGACGGACTGCATAACAAAGGTTCACATGCAAGGGGCAATATAAAGTGATGTTCTTTTGCATTAAGATTTTGTGCATCAACCCTAAACGTGCATGACAACCTCTGCTTCCCTCTGCGAAGGGCCTATCTTTTATTATTATCCTCTACCTTATGCAAGAGTCACGGTGATCTTCACCCTTCCTTTTTCATTTTATCCTTTGGCAAGCTTAGCATGTTGGAAAGAGTATGATATACATATCTAATTGGATGTGGGAGAGCATGAATTATTATTGTTGACATTACCCTTGAGGTAAAAGGTTGTGGGGCAAAACTATAAGCCCCTATCTTTCTTTGTGTCCGATTAAAACTCCGTAACCACAAGTATCGCGTGAGTGCTAGCAATTATGAAGGACTAAATGATAGTTGAGTATGTGGACTTGCTTTTAAGCTCTAACATAGACTCCTTCCGATGTTATGATAAATTGCAATTGTTTCAATGACTGAGATTATAATTGTTAGTGCCCAATAATGTTTCTGATTCTCGCTTTGGCTTTGTGAATGGGTCATTACTTGAACATGAGTAATCATATGACAAAATCTATAAATGTTGCTGTTATGAAGTAATCATGATGCCTTCATGTCCGTATTTTATTTTTATCGATGCCTCTACCTCTAAACATGAGGACATATTTATTGTTATCGGCTTTTCGCTTGAGGACAAGCAAGGTCTAAGCTTGGGGGAGTTGATACGTCCATTTTGCATCATGCTTTTATGTCAATATTTATTGCATTATGGGCTGTTATTTCACGTTATGTCACGATACTTATGGCTATTCTCTCTTATTTTACAAGGTTTACATGAAGAGGGAGAATGCCGGCAGTTGGAATCCTGGGCTGAAAAAGGAGCAAATATTGGAGGCCTATTCTACGCAACTCCAAGAGTCCTGAAACTCTACGAAATACCTTGAAATAAATAAAGAAAAATCGTCGCCAAAGATGAAGGCTAGGGGGCCCACACCCTGCTCACGAGGGTGGGGGGCGCCCCCCTGGGCGCGCCCCCCTACCTCATGGGCCCCCTGGTGGCTCTCCGACGTCCATCTTCTCCCATATGAAGTCTTTCGATGAGAAAAAAAATAGAAGAGAACCTTTCGGGACGAGACTCCGCCGCCACGAGCCGGAACCTTGGCGGAACCAATCTAGGGCTCCGGCAGAGCTGTTCTGCCGGGGACACTTCCCTCCGGGAGGGGGAAATCATCACCATCATCATCACCAACGCTCCTCTCGTCGGGAGAGGGAAATCTCCATCAACATCTTCACCAGCACCATCTCATCTCCAAACCCTAGTTCATCTCTTGTATCCAATTCTTGTCTCAAAGTCCGGGATTGGTGCTAGTAGGTTGCTAGTAGTGTTGATTACTCCTTGTAGTTGATTCTAGTTGGTTTATTTGGTGGAAGATCATATGTTCAGATCCTTTATGCACAATATTACCCCTCTGATTATGAACATGAATATGCTTTGTGAGTAGTTACGTTTGTTCCTGAGGACAAGGGAAAAGTCTTGCTATTAGTAGTCATGTGAATTCAGTATTCGTTCGATATTTTGATAAGATGTATGTTGTCTAACCTCTAGTGGTGTTATGTGAACGTCGACTACATAACACTTCACCATCATTTGGGCCTAGAGGAAGGAATTGGGAAGTAATAAGTAGATGATGGGTTGCTAGAGTGACAGAAGCTTAAACCCTAGTTTATGCATTGCTTCGTAAGGGGCTGATTTGGATCCATATGTTTCATGCTATGGTTAGGTTTACCTTAATACTTTTGTTGTAGTTACAGATGCTTGCAATAGAGGTTAATCATAAGTGGGATGCTTGTCCAAGTAAGGGCAGTACCCAAGCACCGGTCCACCCACATATCAAATTATCAAAGTACCGAACGCGAATCATATGAGCGTGATGAAAACTAGCTTGACGATATTCCCATGTGTCCTCGGGAGCGCTTTTCCTATTATAATAGTTTTTCCAGGCTTGTCCTTTGCTACAAAAAGGATTGGGCCACCTTGCTGCACTTCATTTACTTTTGTTACTTGTTGCTTGTTACAATTTATCCTATCACAAAACTATCTGTTACCACTTATTTCAGTACTTGCAGAGAATACCTTGCTGAAAACCACTTATCATTTCCTTCTGCTCCTCATTGGGTTCGACACTCTTACTTATCGAAAGGACTAAGATAGATCCCCTATACTTGTGGGTCATCACTTGCCGATCATTGGGCAAGTCCACCAAAGTCCATACTTTGTTCTCATACATGGATCCTATCTCAGATTTGTTGCCCTCAAGCCATTTATCAGAATCTGGGATCATCATAGTGTCTTCATAGTTCATAGGTTCACCGTGGTCTAATGACATGACTTCCAGGACAGGAATACTGTACCACTCTGGCGCAGGACGTGTTTTGGTTGACCTACGAAGTTCAATAGTAACTTGATCTGAAGTTCCATGATCATCATCATTAGCTTCCTCTCTAGTTGGTGTAGGCATCACGGAAACATTTTTTCCTTGGTGTGCTACTTTCCAATTCAAGAGAAGGTACAACTACCTCATCAAGTTCTACCTTCCTCCCACTCACTTCTTTCGAGAGAAACTCCTTCTCTAGAAAGGACCCATTCTTGGCAACAAAGATCTTGCCTTCAGATCTGTGGTAGAAGGTATAGTCTCTTCAGGGTATCCTATGAAGATGCACTTCTCCTCTTTGGTTTCGAGCTTATCAGGCTGAAGCTATTTGACATAAGCATCGCATCCCCAAACTTTAAGAAACAATAGCTTAGGTTTCTTGCCAAACCATAGTTCATACTGTGTCATCTCAACGGATTTAGATGGTGCCCTATTTAATGTGAATGCGGTTGTCTCTAATGCATGACCCCAAAACGATAAAGGCAAATCGGTCAGATACATCATAGAATGCACCATATCTAATAAAGTACGATTACGATGTTCAGACACACCATTACACCATGGTGTTCCAGGTCGCGTGAGTTGTTAAACAATTCCACATTGTCTTAAATGAAGTCCAAACTCGTAACACAAATATTCGCCTCCATGATCAGTTCGTAGAAACTTTATTTTCTTGTTACGATGATTCTCCACTTTACTCTAAAATTCTTTGAACTTTTCAATGTTTCAGACTTGTGTTTCATTACGTATGTATACCCATACCTACTTAAATCACCTGTGAAGGTTAGAAAATAATGATACCGCCGCGTGCCTCAACACTCATCGGACTGCATACATCGGTATGTATTATTTCCAATAAGTCATTAGCTCGCTCCATTGTTCCGGAGAATGGAGTTTTAGTCATCTTACCCATGCAGCATAGTTCGCAAGTATCAAATGATTCATAATCAAGTGATTTCAAAAGTCCATCCGCATGGAGTTTCTTTATGCGCTTTACACCAATATGACCTAAACGGTAGTGCCGCAAGTATGTTGCACTATCATTATCAACTTTGTACCTTTTGGCATCAACATTATGAATATGTGTATCACTACGATAGAGATTCAATAAACCATTTACATTGGGTGTATGACCATATAAGTTTTTATTCATGTAAAATAACAACAATTATTCTCTAACTTAGATGAATAACCATATTGCAATAAACACGATCTAATCTTGTTTATGCTCAACGTAAACACCAAATAAAATTTATTTAGTCTCAACACTAATCCCGAAGGTAGAGGGAGTGTGCGATGGCGATCATATCAATCTCGGAAACACTTCCAACACACATCTCACCTCGCCCTTAACTAGTCTCCATTTATTCTGCAACTCCTGTTTCGAGTTACAAATCTTAGCAACTGAACCGGTATCAAATACCCAGGGGCTACTATGAGCACCTAGTAAGGTACAAATCAATAACAATATATCAAATATACCTTTGTTTACTTTCCCATCCTTCTTATCTGCCAAGTATTTGGGGGTAGTTCCACTTCTAGCGACCATTTCCTTTGTAGTGGAAGCACTCAATTTCAGGCTTGGGTCCAGCTTTAGGCTTCTTCATGGGAGCGACAACTTGCTTGCTACTCTTCTTTGAAGTTCCCTTTCTTTCCCTTGCCCTTTTTCTTAAAACTGGTGGTCTTGTTAACCATCAACACTTGATGCTCTTTCTTGATTTCTACCTCCGTCGATTTCAGCATCGCGAAGAGCCTGGGAATTGTTTTCTTCATCCCTTGCATATTATAGTTCATCATGAAGCTCTAGTAGCTTGGTGATAGTGACTGGTGAACTTTGTCAATCACTATCTTATCTAGAAGATTAACTCCCACTTCATTCAAGCGATTGTAGTGCCCAGACATTCTGAGCACATGCTCATTGGCTGAGCTATTCTCCTCCATCTTGTAGGCAAAATATTTTTCAGAGGTCTTATACCTCTCAACACGGGCACGAGTCTGAAATACCAACTTTAGCCCTTGGAACATCTCGTATGTTCCATGGCGTTCAAAACGTCTTTGGAGCCCCGATTCTAAGCCGTAAAGCATGGTGCACTAAACTATCAAGTAGTCATTAGATCGAGCTTGCCAAACGTTCATAACGTCTGCATCAGCTCCTGCAATAGGTCTGTCACCTAGCGGTGAATCAAGGACATAATTGTTCTGTGCAGCAATGAGGGTAATCCTCAAGTTATGGACCCAGTCCGTGTAGTTGCTACCATCATCTTTAAATTTAGCTTTCTCTAGGAACACATTAAAATTCAGGGGAACGGTAGCATGGGCCATTGGTCTACAACATAGATATGCAAAAACTATCAAGACCGAGTTCATGATAAATTAAGTTCAATTAATCAAATTACTAATGAACGCCCACTTAAATTAACATTCCTCAAGTTATCTAAGTGATACATGATCCAAATCAACTAACCCATGTCCGATCATCACATGAGATGGGGTAGTCATCAATGGTGAACATCTCTATGTTGATCATATCTACTATATGACTCATGTTTGACCTTCCGGTCTCCAGTATTCCAAGACCATGTCTGTACATGCTAGACTCATCAAGTTCAACCCAAGTATTCTGCTTGTGTAAAACTGGCTTACACTCGTTGTATGTGAACTTAGAGTCTATCACACCCGATCATCACGAGGTGCTTTGAAACGACGAACTTTAGCAACAGTGCATACTCGGGGAGAACACTTTATCTTGAAATTGAGTGAAGGGATCATCTTATAATGCTACCGTCATTCTTAGCAAAATAAGATGCATAAAGGATAAACATCACATGCAATCAAAATATGTGACATGATATGGCCATCACCATCTTCTGCTCTTGATCGCCATCTCTAAAGCATCGACATGATCTCCATCGTCACCGGCTCGACACCTTGATCTCCATCGTTGCGTCGGGGTCGTCTCACCAACTATTGCTTCTACAACTATTGCAACACATAGCGATAAAGTAAAGCAATTACATGGCGCTTGCATTTCATACAATAATTAAGAGACAACCCTAAGGCTCTTGCCGGTTGTTGATATTGCAAAACATGATCATCTCATACAATAACGTATATCACATCATGTCTTGACCATATCACATCACAACATGACCCACAAAAACAAGTTAGATGCCCTCTACTTTGTTGTTGCAAGTTTTACGTGTCTGCTATGGGCTTCTAGCAAGAACCATTCTTACCTACGCAAAAACCATAACGATGATTGATCAAGTTTGCTATTTAAACCTTCTTCAAGGACCGACCGTAGTCAAATTCGATTCAACTAAAGTAGGAGAAACAGACACCCGCCAGCCACCTTTATGCAAAACAAGTTCCATGTGAGTCGGTGAAACCGGTCTAATGTACACGGACATGTAAGGTTGATCTGGTCCGCTCCATCCCACAATGCCGCCGAATCAAAATAAGACGTTGGTGGTAAGCAGTATCTACATAACCGCCCACAACTTCTTTGTGTTCTACTCGTGCATATCATCTACGCATAGACCTGGCTCATGATGCCACTGTTGGGGAACGTTGCATGGAAAACAAAAAAAACTACTACGCACACGCAAGATCTATCCATGGAGATGCATAGCTACTAGAGGGGAGAGTGTGTCTACGTACCCTCGTAGACCGTTAAGTGGAAGCGTTTATCAATGCGGTCGATATAGTCGAACACCTTCACGATCCAACTGATCAAGTACAGAATGTACGACACCTCCGCATTCAGCTCACGTTCAACTCAATGACGTCCTCGCCTTCTTGATCCAGCAAGATGTGCGAAGTACTAGATGAGTTCCGACAGCACGACGGTGTGGTGACAGTGGTGGTGAACTTGTTCCCGCAGGGCTTCGTCGGGCACTACGGAAAAATTGGATGAAGAGTGAAACTGTCGAGAGGGGCGCCGCACACGGCTTAGAGATTGTCGTGGGTTGTGTGGCGCCCCCTCCCTCTCATATATATATATATATATAGGTTGGGGGGAGGGGAGGTAGCCATGGGCGCCCCAAGGGTGGTCGCCGCCCCCCTTGGGCTCCTGCCCTACGGTGCCCCCTTTCCTTGTTTGCACAAAGGGAGGAAGGAAAGGGAAGGAGAGGAAGGCAGGGGAGGCGGACTCCTCCCTTCCTTTTCTCCCCCAAGGCTCGCGGCCAGAGGAGGGCCGTGCCAGCCCCTTGTGTGCTGGTGTGCACCCCTCTATTGGTCCATATAGCCCATTAACCTCCCGGGGCTTCCCGGAACCCCTTCCGCTGATCCGATGACTACCCAGTACACCCCGAAACCTTTTGAGTGACCAAATAGTATTGTCCTATATATCAATCTTTACTCTGGGCCATTATGGAGCTCCTCATCATGTCCGTGATCTCATCTGGGACTTCGAACAACATTCGGTCTCACATAACTCATATTATACTATATCGTGAATGAACGTTAAGCATGTGGACCCTACAGGTTCGAGAATGATGTAGACATGACCGACACACCTCTCCGGTCAATAACCAATAGAGGGACCTAGATGCTCATATTGGTTCCTACATATTCTACAAAGATCTTTATTGGTCGAACCGTTATGCCAACATATGTAATTCCCTTTGTCTGTCGGTATGTTACTTGCCTGAGATTTGATCGTCGGTATCTCCACACCTAGTTCAATCTCGTTACCGGCAAGTCTCTTTACTTGTTCTATAATACATCATCTTGCAACTAACTCCTTAGTAACTTTGCTTGGAAGCTTCTTGTGATGTATATTACCGAGAGGGCCCAGATATACCTCTCTGATACTCAGAGTGACAAATCCAAGTCTCGATCCATGCCAATTCAACATATACCTACGGAGATACCTGTAGGGCATCTTTATAATCACCCAGTTACGTTGTGACGTTGGATAGCACACAAGGCATTCCTCTGGTACCCGGGAGTTGCATGATCTCATGGTCGAAGGAACATGTATTTGACATTCAAGAAAGCAGTAGCAATAAACTGAACGATCATATGCTAAGCTAATAGATTGGTCTTGTCCATCACATCATTCTCCTCATGATGTGATCTTGTTATCAAATGACAACTCATGTCTATGGTTAGGAAACATTAACCATCCTTTTATCAATGAGCTAGTCTAGTAGAGGCTCACTAGGGACACCATATTTGTTTATTTATCCACACATGTATTTAAGTTTCCGGTTAATACAATTCTAGCATTAATAATAAACCTTTATCATGAATTAGGAAATATAACAACAACAACAACTTTATTATTTCCTTTAGGGCATATTTCCATCAACAACTAGTATCAAAGAAGTAGAGCATGTGGCAGGATAGACGTTTGACTACTCTTCTTCTGAGCCCACCTCCCTCTTCAAGTTTGACCACTCCAACAAATCAACACCCGCAATAGATGCATCGTGGCTAGATAGTCGAAGGGACATCCTTCATTTAATACTCTAGCCTTCTCTCACTCATCACCTATGCCTCCAAACATATCGTGTGATGTTAATGTCAAGCGATGGCGATAGGGAGGATGATAATGCCACAATATGTGGGGAGGTATTTAAAAGATTATGTGATCTCTTGGCCTCCCTTCAGTAATGTCATGAGTACATTGAGAAAGCGAAAATCCTTGTTAGCAAGGAAAACAATAATGTGAAACTCCTTGAATATAATCTCCACGCATAGCAAGATAACAAGGAAACTCTTGAAGTGGACTCTAGACATAAGTAAACTCTTGAGAGATATCTAGTGGTGGGGTTCCATGGCTTCAAAATAACAAGTTGAACTTTCTCATGCTAAACACACTGGGGTTTTTTGAGCATATTAACCAACACAATCTAGTGAAGGGTGATCTCATCAAATGTACCAATTCACTACTCAAAAGAACCTCCTAACCACCCTAGCACTACTACTATTATTGATGTTCATGATGTTGGGAAACCTAGTAGAAAACAAAAAAATCGCAACTACTTTCACCCAAGATCAATATGAAGATTCATAATGAGTTGGGATCATGATCGTTATCGTCACCGGGTTGCAGCGGAAGAATAACATGTTGGTGTAGATCGTACTTTGAGTCCCTTGAACCGTCGATGAGCAATCCCTCATACCGCCCACGAACAGTCCCTCGAACCGAAGACAGAAAGCAGGACCTCTCTACTTGGTTGCAACTGTGCAGCCTTCACGATCCAGAAGTGCTTCGTCATCCATAGCTAATTGTCGCTAGAGAATTCGAGCGAGGAGATTAGAACCACACTGGGTTTCTAAATATGAGGACAAGATGATTAGCCTAGCTCTAATTAGTCAATTAGGACCAACTAGAACTAGAAGAACTAGAGGAGGCTCCAAAACTTGTATATTGAAAGGTTGGAAATCCTCTAGTATATATAGGTTGGAGGGGGGAGGAGGGGTGCAACAAGGGGAGGGAAAGTTCCTCCCCTTTGGTCGGCCAAGGGAGGAGGAGTTGGACTCCTCCCCCACTCCAGTTTGGCCCCCCTTCCTTAGGGAAGGGAGGCGCCTCCCCACTTGGGCCTTTGTGGCCCAAGTTGCCTTCCACCTCTTGGCTTTTTAGGCCCGCTGATATTTAAATCAAATATAAAATGTTCTAAATACTTTCAGACCATTTTATATGTATTTTAATATCTCTAGAAACATTTTCCACCAATATATAATTAATACCCAGTATTACCCGATACTCACTGAAACCATTCCCATGACCCTGAAACGCTTCCGGATCCTCTTGGAACTATTCCGAATATTCATGAAATAATTCCACAAATATATTCTCATGACTCCCATCCTACTAACACTCAATGAAAGAACACGCGGTGACCCAATGTTTGGTTTTGGTAATTGATGATAATCTCTATGGACTATTGGTTGCCTTGAGTTATATTTGAAGGATTGGTCCATAGGCTTTCCTTGAAGTCCATATGTTGGTTTCAAGGAGTTTATGAGATGACCAAGGTGATACAAGGTTGGTCAAGACTAAGTCAAAGAGTGAATCAAGTTGGTCAACACACAAAGCGCACAAGATGTACCAAGAGGGATCAAGTGATCCCATTGTATGGTAAGCATTGTCCATTACGCTTTGTGTACTAACCCATGGTCTACGTGAGAGTTCTATGTGGGGTTAGGTATGTTTCCATGGGTTTGCGTCAAGATGAAGATCTCATACAACCCATGGAGGATGACATCAAGTGGTGACCGTTATCAAGATTGCGTTGTGCACACTACTGCAGGATGCTGCTAACGCGACACTACGATCACAGACCCTTCGAGGAAACTGTGTGCGATGCATTAATCGCAAACTGTGATGTAAAAAACCATAAAAAAGATGCAAAACATTTGCGATGGTGGAGACATCGAACACGGTTCAGATCTTAGTTGTGTGGGCGATGCGGGGCATACAATTGATCCATACAAACTATTTGCCATGAGACAGAACAACAGAAACGGGCAGCCATATCAAGGTGTGTGCGATATACGGCATACAGTTCACTCAAATTAACTGTTTGTGATTAGGCAACACAATAGAAACGGTCAGCCAGATCAAGGTGTGTGTGATATATGACATATGGTTCACTCGGGCAAACTATTTTTGATTAGGGAACATAATAGAAATGGTTCAACTTATCAAGATGTGTGTGGTATGCGGCATATAGTTCACATAGATGAACTGTTTGCGATGAGCCAAAAGAACACAAATGTTTCGTGTAAACAAGATGTGTGTGATAGTGGGCATACACGATGAGCAGAGCACGCTGCGGCCGCCTCATCGGAGAGCAACCATGTGGTCAACCTTCTAGCACCCCGTGGGGGGCGCGATGACGCATCCATTGGACACGATGGTGATATCTTGACCCTGTGTGATAGTGGGTAGACACGTACACGTACATCCGAGAACATGGGGCCACATACGCCATTCGGGGACCAATTCGGGCTTCCTATGCGTGGCATACAGTTGATCCATAAGAACTGTTTGCGATGAGGCAGAACAACAGAAACGGGCTTCGAGCCCAGAACCATCAATAAATTTTGACCGTGTTTCCCGTCACATTGCAGATTACAACGCAATAAGTAATTGCAAATTTGTTCACATTGATCAAACCAATATGTGTTCACACTTACAACGCAATAAGTAATTGCAAATCAGTTCACAGTGATCAAACCAATATGTGTTCACACTTAGCACCGGGCTATAGAAACTACCCACTAGAAAATTACTTCACAGTTCCTCTCCTCATCACCCACAAAACTGGTCTTTCCTGTCAAGTCATTCCGCCATGACCGGTAGGAGGAGTTTCGGGTGGACATATAACCAGGGAGCAAAGACCAAAGCCGCAGAAGCACTAGAGAGGTCCCATCACTACGCGGCAACCACAACAGAGATGTCCCGGTGCATCACAGACCCTTGAACGAGCTCTCACCGGCACACGAGGGCTCTCACAAGCACACTCACTGCATGGGCGATCGCGACGAGCTGGCGTTGCTGAGGTCCTTGGCCAGCAACGATGACATTCTCGCTTGCCTCATTAAGAAGCAGGGGCTAGTCGACGGCTTGATGAAGCTGCTCAAGATCAGCAACTCGGTTCAGAAGGTGACCGGCCTCGTCGAGCAACTCATGGGTGACAATGTGAAACTCGGTTCAGATGCTGCATGAGCAGAGCAGTGCCTCATGGATGACATTGAAAGCGGTCATCGAGGAACTTATGGGTGACTTGAGGAAGCTCCGGGTCGAGCGCGAGTAGGAGGTGGAGGAATTCGTGGCTCCTGTCAAGCAAAGTCGTGAGGAATTGAAGAAGGAGCTAGATGATGTCATTGCCCGACCATCCATCAAGGAGTATAGACAATAGCGACCCAGATCGTTGTTTGCAATTTCCTTCTTCTCTTGCCCCCGTGTATTCCAGCCTTTTCCGCATGTGGCATTTTAAATTATCCAGAATATGTAAGACAATTATTATCCGCGCCCTTGTAAATTTGTCATTGTATTGTCCGTTGCCATTTTATTTGTCATTGTATTATCTGTTGCCATTTTATTTGTCGTCATATTATCCGTTGCCCTATGTGGCATTTTCAATTATTCGAAATATGAGTTGAAAACATGAACAAAGCAAATGCTAACGTTGAGAGGGGCCATGGGATCACAAGCAAACACCCTCAGTCAAGGTGCTGTAGTTAACTACATGTTAAACAACGGCTTGGTCGCCATTAATGGAGAAGTTGTGAGCGAGGCGGGCGACTTGTGAGCGAGGCGGGCGACTAGCATGGGCGGCCTTACTGCTTGCATGTGTCCCGTCGAGCCTGCGAGGTGGACAGGATGCACGTGTCTCATCGAGCCTGCGTGGAGGACTGCTCGCACGTGTCCTGTCAAGTCTGCATGGCGGACTTCTCGTGCTCGTCCCGTCTGATCAAATAGCTGCACGCACGCCACCGAGTATGGTTAAATTTTGGCACAAAATACAAAGATGACCAATGAATGAGGACGGAGGTAGTACTTTCCCATAAGAAAGAGGGACACATGGCCGCACTTAAATGGTTACAGGAACACACGGTTCATATAATACAACCGTTTGCCATATTAACGTGTCAGCTATTTGTTTCAAAAGGACTTGCTTGGCTACTAATGTGTGCGCCTTGTCTCAAATTGGACGATTTTTTTACCACGACATATATGTGCCATGTCATGAAACCATGCCAAGTTTCATATTTTTGGGTGAGTTTTCGATTTACTGGGATTTACAAACCGAGGTTCTCAATATTTTAGGACGACAAGACGTCTGTAATTCATTCCCTTTCCTTCAGTGACACCTAAACATGCATTTTCCACCCATTTTGCTTCACTGGAGCATGTGCTTGTAGTTCAAATTTGAATTATCGACTACATTAAATGTCTAGAAAACTCAATTAATATATAAAATGGCCAAACGAACCCTGAACAGTTTCAAATTTCTGCATGACACTCCTGTTATTCTATGTTGCCCGTAGAAAACAAAATTCAAGGCGAGTAGAGACATCGATTATCGTTTAGCCCACAAGAGGGGCATGTTTCCCTACCGGAACCACGACATTTGTGAGAAGCTTCGGTTTGTAAGAGGCTTGTAATATAGCTTGGCCCAAATTGGACAATTTTTTTACCACGACATATATGTGCCATGTACTGACACCATGCCAAGTTTCATAATTTTCTGGTGAGTGTTGGATTTATGGAGATTTAAAAACCAAGATTTGCAATGTTTGAGGCCGAGCCAGGATGCCGAGACAGTTGAATTCATTCCCATTCCTTCCATGGGACCTAAACATGCACCCCAAGGACACATGTACGACTTTCATAGCCATTTTGGTGCACTGGAGCATGTAGTTGTAGTTCGAATTTGAATTATGGACATTAAATGCCTAGAAAACTCAATTAATGAATAAAAAAGGTCAAACAAACCCTGAATAATTTCAAAGTTCAGCACGAATCTCCCGTTGTTCCATGTTGCATGTAGAAGAAAATACAAGGCTAGAAGAGGGAGCGATTATCGTTTCGCTCACAAGGGGACACGGTTCCCTATCGAAACCACGAGGGTTCTTGCGACATGCTCCGGTTTGTAAGAGGTTTGTAATAAAGCTTGGCCAAATTAGACAATGTTTTACCACGACATATATGTGCCATGATGTGACACCATGCCAACTTTCATGACTTTCTGGTGAGTTTTGGATTTACAGGGATTTAAAAACCGATATTCCAAATGTTTGAGGACGAGCCAGGACGTCGGTATGGTTGTAATTCATTCCCATTCCTTGCATGGGACCTAAACATGCATCCAAGGACACATGTATGATTTTTCTAGCCATTTTTGTGAACTGGAGCATGTATTTCTAGTTTAGATTTGAATTATGGACATTAAATGCCTAGGAAATTCAATTCATGTACAAAAAGGCCAAACAAACCCTGAATAATTTTAAATTTCAGCACGAATATCCTGTCGTTCCATGTTGCCTGATACGTCCCCAACGTATCTATAATTTTTGATTGTTCCATGCTATTATATTATCTGCTTTGGATGTTTTATATGCATTAATATGCTATTTTATATTATTTTTGGGACTAACATATTAACCTAGATCCTAGTGCCGGTTTCTGTTTTTCCTTGTTTTTGAGTTTTACAGAAAAGGAATATCAAACGGAGTCCAAACGGAAAAAAGCTTTCGCAATGATTTTTCTTGACTAGAAAACACCCACGAAACTTGGAGTCCAAGTCAAAAAAGTCCCGAGGAGGCGACAAGCCGCTAGGGCGCGCCCTAGGGGGGCGCCTCCCTGGCTTGTGCCCCCCGGGAGTCCACTGACCTCGCTCTCAGCTCTATAAATCCTAAAATATTCCCAAACCATCAAAGGCATCCATGAAAATACTTTTCCGCCGCCGCAAGCCTTTGTTCCCGTGAGATCCCATCTTGGGGTCTTTTCCGGCGATCTGCCCGGGGGGGGGGGGATCGATCACAAAGGGCATCTACATCAACTCTATTGCCCTTCCAATGAAGCGTGAGTAGTTTAACTCATACCTATGGGTCCATAGCTAGTAGCTAGATGGCTTATTCTCTCTCTTTGATCTTCAATACAATGTTCTCCTTGATGTTCTTGGACATCTATCCGATGTAATGTTCTTTGGCAATGTGTTTGTTGAGATCCGATGAATTGTGGATTTATGATCAACTTATCTATGAATATTATTTGGATCTTATCTGAATTCTTATATGCGTGATTTTCTATCTTTGTATTTCTCTTCAAACTCTTGGTTTGGTTTGGCCAACTAGATTGGTTTTTCTTGCAATGAGAGAGGTGCTCAGTTTTGGGTTCAATCTTGCGTGATTTTTTTGACAGAAAGACTGTAAGGGAACCCCCTACAGTATAGTTGGTGCAACAAACCCAAATTGCAAGTACCGTGCCTTGAACTTGGGTGGGTGGGAAGGCATCAGCCCCTTCCCACCACTAGGCTATGCCTTAGTCTACATCTTGCGTGATTTTACCCAGTGACAAAGTAGAGGTAGCGAGACACGTATTGCATTATTTCCATCAAGGAAAACAAGATGGGGTTTTCATCATATTGCTTGAGTTTATCCCCTACAACATGTCATCTTACTTAATGCGTTACTCTGTTCTTATGAACTTAATACTCAAGATGCAGGTAGGAGTCGGTCGATGTGTGGAGTAATAGAAGTAGATACATAATCATTTTGGTCTACTTGACATGGGCGTGATTCCTATATGCATAATCATTGCCTTGGATATCGTCATAACTTTGCGCTTTTCTATCAATTGCTCGATAATAATTTGTTCACCCATCATATTATTTTCCTTCAAGAGGGAAGCCTCTAGTGAAACCTATGGCCACCGGGTCTATTTTCCATCATATATTTTCAGATCTATAAACCAAAAAACACAAAAATACCTTGCTGCAATTTATTTACTTTTATTTTGTTTTATGTTTTAGTAATCTTTTATATCTATGTCTATCAGATCTCACCATTGCAGTTGATCGTGAAGGGATTGACAACCCCTTTAACGCGTTGGGTGCAAGTGTTTGATTGTTTGTGTAGGTGCATATATTGGGGACTTGCTTGTGCCTCATACTAGATTGATACCTTGGTTCTTTAACTAAGGGAAATACTTATCTCTACTTTGCCGCATCACCCTTTCCTCTTCAAGGGAAAAAACAAGGCAATCTCAAGAAGTAGCAGGAATGATTTTTGGCGCCGTTGTCAAGGAGGTTCTAGATCAAGCCTACCAAGTACCCATCATAAAGTCTCATCTATTGCATTACATTATTATTCATTTGCCTCTCCTTTTCCTCTCCCCCTCTTCTAAAACAATTTTCAGAAAAATACAATAATATTTGCCTTTTTATTTGCCTTCATGTCTTACTTGGTTGTTTGCTCGTTTGCTTGGTAATATTGTGTGTTTATTGAGAGTGAGAAAACAAATAGCTTATGGATCCTCATCCAGTTGCCAATCTTTTTAAGAGATCCAATTATGTTGAACCTATTGCTAGTGAGTTAAGTGCACTAGATTATCTTTATGAAGTTTTACTTGAAATTCATGAATCTAAAAATTGTGATGAAGTGTTAAAAGAACAAATTTATGAAGTGATTCACGATAGCTCCTTGAATGAAAATCATGATTGCAATAATGTTATTATAAATTCTATTAATGTCAATTGTGCTAATGATATGCAGAACCCCAAGCTTGGGGATGCTAGTTTTGCTATCTCCGCTACTTATTGCAATGATCATGATTGGGGTGATTCTTCTTATGATCTTGAAAATTTGTTTAAGACTCATGATGAATATGTTTGCAATAATATTGAAAGTGGGTTTGGAAGAGTGTAAACTCTAGGTAATAATGATCCCACTACTTTGGAGAATGATCAATCTTATGAAATTTTTGATAAAAGTGGGTTTGGAGAGGTCATGACTTTAGTTAATGTTAATCCCACTATCCTGGAAGAGTGTCAACTTTGCATGCATGTGGATCATCTAGAGAATATGTTATGTCATAGCTATATTGTTGAATTTGAATATGATCCCACATGTAATTATTATGATAGGGGAAAATATGGTTGTAGAAAGTTTCATGTTACTAAATTACCTCTCATTATGTTTAGATTGATATTCTTTCTTTCTTCTTCCTTGCATATGCTAGTTTTTGCTTGACTCATTATTTTTTTTCTTATAAAATGCCTATGCATAGGAAGGATGTTAGACTTAAACTTGTTTTTCACATGCTACATGATGCTCTCTTCGTGTTTTAATCGCTATCTTTTATGTCAGCATCATTGAAATTATCAATGCCTAGCTAAAAGGCTTTAAAGAAAAGCGCTTGTTGGGAGTCAACCCAATATTTTTACTTTCTGTTTTTATGAAATTACACATTATTACCTATGTAGTAATTGTGTTTTGGTGTTTTAAATTAGTTTTTGAACCAAGTAAGACCTTTGGGATGGCTTACGGTAATAGTTGTGTTGATCCTGCCAAAAATCAAAAACTTTTGCACCCAGTAAATTAGTTTTGATAATTCACAGAAATGTGCTTTTGATCTGATTGTTTTTGCTCTGGATTGGAACACAAATTTCTCAGGTTTTCCTAATTGTTCTGGATTGTTGGAGTTACAGAAGTATTTGAGAGTTACAGATTACTACAAATTGTTCTGTTCTTGACAGATTCTGTTTTTTCGTGTGTTGTTTGCTTATTTTGATGAATCTATGGGTAGTATCGGGGGTATGAACCATGGAAAAGTTGGAACACAGTAGATATTACACCAATATAAATAAATAATGAGTTTGCAATAGTACCTTAAAGTGGTGATTTATTTTCTTATACTAACGGAGCTCATGAGATTTTTTATTGAGTTTTGTGTTGTGAAGTTTTCAAGTTTTGGGTAAGGATTTGATGGACAATGGAATAAGGAGTGGCAAGAGCCTAAGCTTGGGTATTCCCAAGGCACCTCAAGGTAATATTCAAGGACAACCAGAATCCTAAGCTTGGGGATGCCCCGGAAGGCATCCCCTCTTTCGTCTTCGTCTATCAGTAACTTTACTTGAGGCTATATTTTTATTCACCACATGATATGTGTTTTGCTTGGAACGTCTTGTATGATTTGAGTCTTTGCTTTTTAATTTACCACAATCATCCTTTCTGTACACACCTTTTGGGAGAGACACGCATGAATCGTGATTTATTAGAATACTCTATGTGCTTCACTTATATCTTTTGAGCTAGATAATATTGCTCTAGTGCTTCACTTATATCTTTTTAGAGCACGACGGTGGCTTTATTTTATAGAAATTGTTTAGCTCTCTTGCTTCACTTATATTATTTTGGGAGTCTTTTAGAACAGCATGGTAATTTTCTTTGGTTATAAAATTAGTCCTAATATGATGGGCATCCAAGAGGGATATAATAAAAACTTTCATAAAAAGTGCATTGAATACTATGAGAAGTTTGATTCTTTATGATTGTTTTGAGATATGAAGATGGTGATATTAGAGTCATGCTAGTGGAGTAATTGTGAATTTGAGAGATACTTGTGTTAAAGTTTGTGATTCCCGTAGCATGCACGTATGGTGAACTGTTATGTGATGAAGTTGGAGCATGATTTATTTATTGATTGTCTTCCTTATGAGTGGTTGTCGAGGAAGAGCGATGGTCTTTTCCTACCAATCTATCCCCCTAGGAGCATGCGCGTAGTACTTTGTTTTGATAACTAATAGATTTTTGCAATAAGTGTGCGAGTTCTTTATGACTAATGTTGAGTCCATGGATTATAAGCACTCTCACCCTTCCACCATTGCTAGCCTCTCTAGTATCGCACAACTTTCGCCGGTACCATACACCCACCATATACCTTCCTCAAAACAGCCACCATACCTACCTATTATGGCATTTCCATAGCCATTCCGAGATATATTGCCATGCAACTTTCCACCGTTCCGTTTATTATGACATGCTCCATCACTGTCATATTGCTTTGCATGATCATGTAGTTGACATCATATTTGTGGCAAAGCCACCATTCATAATTCTTTCATACATGTCACTCTTGAATCATTGCACATCCAGATACAAATTTCCTAGGTTGTCCTAAGTTTTCAGAATTTTTTGGATTTATAGAAGTATACGAAGTTTCCTGATTACTACAGACTGTTCCATTTTTGATAGATTCTGTTTTCTATGTGTTTTGTGCTTATTTTGATGAATCTACGGGTAGTATCAGGGGGTATGAACCGTGGAGAAGTTGGAATACAGTAGATATTACACCAATATAAATAAAGAATGAGTTCACAACAGTACCAAAGGTGGTGATTTATTTTCTTATACTAATGGGTCTCATGAGTTTTCTGTTGAGTTTTGTGTTGTGAAGTTTTCAAGTTTTGGGTAAAGATTTGATGGACTATGGAATAAGGAGTGGCAAGAGGCTAAGATTGGGGATACCCAAGGCACCCCAAGGTAATATTCAAGGACAACCAAGAGCCTAAGCCTTGGGATGCCCTGGAAGGCATCCGCTCTTTCGTCTTCAATCCATCGGTAAATTTACTTGAGGCTATATTTTATTCACCACATGATATGTGTTTTGCTTGGAGCGTCTTGTATGATATAAGTCTTTGATTTTTAGTTTGCTACAATCATCCTTGTTGTACACACCTTTTGAGAGGGACACACTTATATCATGAACTCATTAGAATACTCTATGTGATTCACTTATATCTTTTGAGCTAGGCAATTTGCTCTAGTAAGTCACTTATATCTTTTAGAGCATGGATGTGGCTTTATTTTATAGAAATTGATGAACTCTCATGCTTCACTTATATTATTTTGAGAGTCTCTAAACACCATGGCAATTTTCTTGGGTTATGAATTTAGTCCTAATATGATGGGCATCCAAGAGGGATATAATAAAAACTTTCATATAAAGTCCACTGAATACTATGTGAAGTTTAATTCCTTATGATTGTTTTGAGATATAAAGATGGTGTTATTAGAGTCATGCTAGTGAGTAATTGTGGATTGATAGAAATACTTGTGTTAAAGTTTGTGATTCCTATAGCATGCACGTATGGTGAACCGTTATGTGATGAAGTCGGAGCATGGTTTATTTATTGATTGTCTTCCTTATGAGTGGCGGTCGAGGATGATCGATGGTGTTTTCCTACCAATTCATCCCCCTAGGAGCATGCATGTAGTACTTTGTTTCGATAGCTTCTAGACTTTTGCAATAAGTATGTGAGTTCTTTATGACTAATGTTGAGTCCATGGATTATACGCACTCTCACCCTTCCACCATTGCTAGCCTCTCTAGTACCGCACAATTCTCGCCGTGCATTACACCCACCATACACCCTCCTCAAAATAGCCACCATACCTACCTATTATGGCATTTCCATAGCCATTCCGAGATATATTTACATGCAACTTCCACCGTTCCGTTTTATTATGACACGCACCATCATTTCCATATTGCTTTGCATGATCGTAAGAAAGCTAGGATGATGTTTTTATCGATTGTCCATTTTTGATGTCATTCGCTATGCTAGATCATTTTACATCCCAGTACACCACCAGAGGCATTCATATAGAGTCATATTTTTTTCTAAGTATCGAGTTGTAAGTCTTGAGTTGTAAGAAATAAAAGTGTGATGATCATCATTATTAGAGCATTGTCCCATGTGAGGAAAGGATGATGGAAGCTATGATTCCCTCACAAAGTTGGGATGAGTCTCCAGACTTTATGAAAAATAAAAGAGGCCAAAGAAGCTCAAATAAACAAAGAGGCCAAAGAAGCCCACCAATAAAAAATGAGAAAAAAGAGAGTCGGGGCAATGTTACTATCCTTTTTCCACACTTGTGCATCAAGTAGCACCATGATCTTCGTGATAGAGAGTCTCCTATATTGTTACTTTCATATACTAGTGGAAAATGTTCATTATAGAACTTGGCCTGTATATACCAACGATGGGCTTCCTCAAATTTTCCTAGGTCTTTGTGAGCAAGCGAGTTGGATGCACACCCACTTACTTTCTTTTGAGCTTTCATACACTTATAGATCTAGTGCATCCATTTCATGGCAATCTCTACTCACTCACATTGATATCTATTGATGGGCATCTCCATAGCCCGTTGATACGCCTAGTTGATGTGAGGCTATCTCCTTCTTTTTGTCTTATCCACAACCACCATATTCTATTCCACCTATAGTGCTATATCCATGGCTCACACTCATGTATTGCATGGAAGTTGAAAAGGTTTGAAAACATCAAAAGTATGAAAGAACTTCTTGGCTTGTCAACGGGGTTGTTCATGATGTAATACTTTGTGTGATGAAGATGGAGCATAGCCGGACTATATGATTTTGTAGGGATAACTTTCTATGGCCATGTTATTTTGAGAAGACATGAGTGCTTTTTTAGTATGCTTGAAGTATTATGGTTTTTATGTCAATATTAAACTTTTGTTTTGAATCTTATGGATCTGAATATTCATGCCACAATAAATAAAATTACATGGGTAAATATGTTAGGTAGCATTCCACATCAAAAATTCTGTTTTTATCATTTACCTACTCGTAGGACGAGCATGAATTAAGCTTGGGGATGCTTGATACATCTCCAACGTACCTATAATTTTTGATTGCTCCATGCTATTATATTATATGTTTGGATGTTTTGTATGCATTAATATGCTATTTTATATTATTTTTGGGACTAACCTATTAACTTGAGCCCAGTGCCAGTTTCTTTTTTTCCCATTTTTGAGTTTTACATAAAAGAAATATCAAACGAAGTCCAAACGGAATAAAACTTTTGTGATGATTTTTCTTGGACCAGAAGACACCCACGAAATTTGGAGCCCAATTCAGAATAGTGGAGGAGGCGACAAGCCGCCAGGGCGCGCCCTAGGGGGGCACCTCCCTGGCTTGTGCCCCCCCGGGAGCCCACCGACCTCCCTCTTAGCTCTATAAATCCTAAAATATTCCCAAACCATCAGAGGAGTCCACGAAAATACTTTTCCGCCACCGCAAGCCTCTGTTCCCATGAGATCCCATCTTGGAGCCTTTTCGACGATCTGGCGGAGGGGGAATCGATCACGGAGGGCATCTACATCAACTCTATTACCCTTCCGATGAAGCGTGAGTAGTTTACCTCAGACCTATGGGTCCATTGTTAGTAGCTAGATGGCTTCTTCTCTCTCTTTGATCTTCAATACAATGTTCTTCTCGATGTTCTTAGAGATCTATCCGATCTAATGTTCTTTTGTGGTGTGTTTGTCGAGATCCGATGAATTGTGGATTCATGATCAACTTATCTATGAATATTATTCGAATCTTCTCTAAATTCTTAAATGCATGATTTGATATATCTTTGTATTTATCTTCGAATTATCGGTTTGGTTTGGCCAACTAGATTGTTATTTCTTGCAATGGGAGAGATGCTTAGTTTTGGGTTCAATCTTGCGTGATTTCACCAAGTGACAAAGTAGGGGTAGCGAGACACGTATTGCATTGTTGCCATCAAGGATAACAAGATGTCTTTTCATCATATTATTTGAGTTTATCCCGCTACATCATGTTATCTTCCTTAATGAGTTACTCTGTTCTTATGAACTTAATACTCTAGATGCTGGCATGAGTCAGTCGATGTGTGGAGAAATAGTAGTAGATGCAGAATCGTTTTGGTCTACTAGACACGGACGTGATGCCTATATGCATAATAATTGCTTTGGATATCGTCATAACTTTGCGCTTTTCTATCAATTTCTCGACATTAATTTGTTCACCCACCGTATTATTTTCCTCCAGGAGAGAAGCCTCTAGTGAAACCTATGGCCCCCGGGTCTAGTTCCATCATATATTTTCAGATCTATAAACCCAAAATCTGAAAAATACCTCGCTGCAATTTATTTACTTTTATTTTGTTTTATGTTTTAGTAATCTTTTATATCTATTTCTACCAGATCTCACCATTGTAGTTGACTGTGAAGGGATTGCCAACCCCTTTATTGCGCTGGGTGCAAGTGTTTGATTGTTTGTGTAGGTGCATATATTGGGGACTTGCTTGTGCCTCCTACTGGATTGATACCTTGGTTCTCTAACTGAGGGAAATGCTTATCTCTACTTTGCTGCATCACCATTTCCTCTTCAAGGGAAAAACCAACGCAAGCTCAAGAATTAGCATTGCTTGAAGAAAATACAAGGCGAAAAGAGGTAGTGACTATCGTTTCTCCCACAAGGGGGACATGTTTCCCAATCAGAACCACGAGGCTTCTTGAGAGAAGCTCTGGTTTGTAAGAGGCTTGTAATAAAACTTGCCCCAAAATGGACAAAAAAATTCCTCGACATATATGTTCCATGTCGTGACACAATGGCAAGTTTCACGATTTTCGGGTGAGTTTTGGATTTACGGGGATCTAGAAACCAAGATTCTGTTGAAATGTTTACAAATAGCACAAAGTTCACTCACGAAAAGCGTGTGCCTACTGAACCATGGCCGATGCCACCCGCTGCACGCGCGATCTGAGTCGTGCGTTCTAATTGGCTAGAACCCAAACCCCATGGATCGTACACCTGCACTATTGGATGCTCCCAGATCAAACGACAATTCTCATCCCTTTCGACAACACATGCAGTTCTATTGTGATTTTATTTGTATATATGGGTAAGCACTATGCGCATGCGTCGTGCTAGCTCATGCTTCCTTCTCTACTAAGTTTTCCATATTCATGTTAAAAAGTTTTCCATATTAATTTTTTATATTTCCAAACACACTATCGTTTCCCGCCACTCCTCCCATCGGTTGCCCGCCTCTTCTCCCATTGTTTTCCCGCTGCGAGTGTCAGTGCTCATTGAAGGCTAGGCGGCGACACACCGGTCATGTAAATATTGCTTATAGTTTCTAAAAGCACAAACATGTGTGATAGTAGGGAGTAGGTTCCATAGGGTAACCAGTGTGAAACACCTTAAGGCAAGGAGGCAATTCCTATGAACAAGGGGTGGCTTCATATCTGCTAGCCTAGCCGAATAGAACGCAGAAGTTAAGCTTGCTTGGGCTGGAGTAGTCTAAGGATGGGTGACACGATGGCAAGTTGCATATCTCAAGCTCCATTTAAACGCTATGATACGGTCAATATAGACATTTATCATCTAAATTTCTCTATATTGACCTATCATGATGATTATATAAAACTTGGGATCCTTCTTTTGCTAATTCGTAGACTATGTTTTTATTGGTTATTTTTGTTTTCAAAAATCAAAGAATGATCGACATCTCTAGGCCCACACAAATTATCCCTTTGACCCAATGCACGAGAAGGGTTTACTCTTTTCTCCATGTGCTATGTTAGAGCAAATCAAGTTTCAGCAAATGAGTTGGACGGCACCTGGCCCCTACCCCCCACCTGCCTCGAAGTTGTGTTCCCGACATCGTACATCTTTAACCTGTCCGCGGGGGTACGATGTTCAGTTTGTAATGTTACCGATGTACTTGGTACCCCATCGAACTTGTGCTTTCAGGATTTGAACAAATCACACACTAGACCCATACATTTTTTTCAGGCCGCATGCATGGTATAGGGGCCGGGTGTTCTGATCGAGCATGTCTCCCTTGTGCGGTTTATAGATGCCGCATATATCTGTGGGCTCCACGAGGTGTATACACACACACACACGCACGCACACACACACACACACACACACACATATATATATATATATATCATCCTTGATCGATAATGAGGGCCCCCCACACAATCTATCCCTTTGACCCAACATACGAGAAGGGTTTGCCCATGATGGTTTCCTATTGCTATGTGTGCCATGCTAGACCAAATAAAGTTTGAGCGCATGCATTAGATGACACCCCCACCTCGAAGTTGGGGAACCGACATCGTACATATTGAACCTGGCTTGGGGTCTAGTACGGTGTTCAATTTGTAATGTAGTTGGTGCCCCATCAAAGTTGTGCATTCGGGATTTGAAAACACCACCGTACCCATACATATTTTTGAGCCGCATGCAATGTATAGGGGGTCTTCTGATTGACCACTTCTCCCTTGTGCGGTTTTTTGTGACGACACACATATTTGTGGGCTCCTTGAGTGTATATATATCATGCCTTTGACCGGTAACAAGGGGTATGTGTTGTCCATGAATGGATTCCTCCTATTCCTAGTTTGTCTTAGGGCCGGTCACCATCACATGTCGTTCAACTAAAGCTCAAGCTCATGTGTTGTCAGGATTCCCTCCCACACGCTCGGATTGCTAGGTTCGACCGACACCGTATCCTGCATATGTCGTCCTTAACTACCTGGCTTTCATGTTTGTATGTATCGACAGGCAGGTGCCACATATAAATTGTACATTATTCTATATTGAAAACACACATCACCCCTTCCAATGTACATCATTTTTGGCCGCAGGCAGGCAGTGCTGGTTTTGTGGTCCCTCTCATGCATTTTTTTCCTGATGGTTCAATCTATTGAGCCAAGCAGTTTATATATATATATAGGGCTGGACTATTCTGTTACCGGTAACAGAATAGTATTCTGTTACCCTCGCCCCCTATAAGGCGCGACGCGTCCACGACCAACCCAGCCCCAACCTGACCCGCTTCCTACCGCCGGAGGCAGCCGTCGCGGGCGAGCGAGCGATGGCGGCAACCGGAGCGAGGGAGCCCGCGGAGCCGTGACCCGCCGACGACAAGTTTGCATCACCGGCCCCCGATCCACAGCCACCCCCCCCGAAGCGCCGCCATCTAGCCATGCCGCCGGCCCAACCGCCGCCACCATCGGTCGCCTCGTCCGGCGCCGAAGCATCCCCGCGCACCTCCCTGCCGTCGAGCAGCGGAGCCTCCCCGCGTGCTTCCCCGCCACCGGGCGCCAGAGCCTTCCCGCACGCCTTCCTACATATGGTGCAGGAGCCTCCCTGCTCGCCTACCCGCCGCCTGGTGCAGGATCTTCCCCTCACGCCTCCCCATCGCCGCGTACCGGAGATTCTCTTGGACCGTGATCCACGCCTCCTGCCTCCGCCCCTCGATGGAACTCGTCGACAGAGCTCGACCACAAGCACGGTCTTCTCCCCAACAACAATGGCTCCGCCTTCCAAGTTCTTGCCAATACGCCGCCAACGAAACGAAGATGGAGCCACATGCAACAAGATGCAGGTGGTGAATCCTTCCCACACAAATTACTAGCGACACCAAATTTTTGAGATCTGGGTTTGAATGAAGATAGGTACCATGTTTCTGTCAATTTATCAGTTCATCAGTTTATCTTTGCTGCTATGCTATACCTACATGTTACACTATTAGGTTCATGAGTACAAAATTGTGTGCTGCATCTGTGCTGCATCAGTACATTGCAAATGCTTGCATCAGTTCGTTTACACCCCTGCCACTTGATGCACAATTAGCATGTCGAGGTTACTGTCAGTACTTATAATATGCTAGCTTCAATTCAAGTAAAAAAACATAAACTTCTATATCAGTCCAAGTAGATAGTACTAAGGTTCAGCTACCACTGAAAAGTTGTATGTTGTTATTTCTAAGAGTACAAGTCATGTAGTTGCGTTAGTTCAAACGAGTAAAAAACTGTTATTGAAAAAATATAAAATTGCTACACAGTAAGTTCAGTGATGCATAAACTGGCAGTACTTGTAATGTAGATGCATTGATGCACGATTAGGATGTCGAGGTTACTGTCAGTACTTCTAATATGCTAGCTTCAGTTCAAGTAAAAAAAACATAAACATATACATCAGTCCAAGTAGATAGTGATAAGAGAGTGCCACGGTTACACAGTAAGTTCAATGATACATAAACTAGGAGTACTTCTAGTGTAGTTGCATAAGTTATAGACGAACAAAAGAGAATTCATGCATGAGTTCAATGTCCAGTTTACAAGCAGTGCTAAAAACCAGTACATCAGTACATCAGTGTTGAACATGAACGTTCATCAGTTCGACTAAAAACGAAACCAGATTAATCCCAAAACTGTTGAATGTCGTTTGCAGGAGCATGCAAGGCGGCGTACGAATCGAGCATTTCATGAGCCAAACAGATACGGGGCACCACCTGGTTGGGTAACACCAGAAATACCGCCTGTATATTTCAACAATACCGGTAGATTTGAAGACACACCGCAATCATCAGAAGCACGGACAGGTTCTTCTACACAACAAACACCAATATCTGGGAATGCAAGCTTTGCCGCTACTGGGTTGCAACAAGGCCAACAATATCACCAACAACAAATGTTTTCCTTCCCCAGCGCATGCAAAAAGCCAAGGACAGGAAGCTGTCGATGGGTTGCAAAAAGGCTTCCACTAGTCGCTCCGTCAACATCAATCATCCGTGCTACAAAAGCGGTTGTGACGGGAAGACCAGGGCAAAGAGACAGAAATTTTGGCCACTCTAGCAGGTTCAAAAGTACAAGATATGAGCCATATAGACAGGAGCAATCTCACAATGAATCTGAGGGGAGACGACCATACAACAAGAGACGGAGATCTCCGTCAGTGTTGCTCCCTCCAAGAGATGCATTGCTGCATGTGCCAAGGGTGACACCACCGACGCCCATAAACCAGGGAGAACAACAAACACCGGAGGCAGCACAGAGCTATACACATGTAAGTATCCATATAGAAAAAAAACATACAAGCACAGTCCATACCATGATGCTGTGACCACCCCATCTAACTTTTTCATAACTACGTTTTTGTTTTGTCACTGTTGCGTGCAGCCACCTGACATTGAAGCTTACGTTCTGCCAAGGCAAGAGATGAGGTTTGAAACTTTCGAAGAAACAAAGAACTTCTACAACGTATATGCGAAGCACGCTGGTTTTGCTGTCAGGGAAGGCCCCAAGTTTAAGACCAGAGCCTACCTTTATTGCACGTGCCATGGAGTTTATGAATCAAAGGTGTCTGAAGCAAATAGACAGCGTAACAAGATGACAGCCAGAACTAACTGCGGGGCTAAAATGAGGCTTAAGAAGGAAAAGGATGGAACATTTGTCGTAAAAGAGATAGTCTGGTAACACAACCACAGGCTACAGCTCACCGCAGAAATGCTTGTCTTCTTGCACTCCCAAAAAAACTTTGACAAAACAATCTCGGAGGACGTCAAGTACCTGCAGTTCTAAGGCATTGAACACGCACCAATCATGAGCATACTGGGCGGTGATGACCCTGGTAGCTACTTCCTCGAAATGAATGCCAAAGACCTGATTAACTTGTAAGTACAAACATGTTCTCCTCCCATAAACCGCCTCCGTATTTTTTCCTCTGTCAGTACAAACATATTAGGCAATGCATGACCTGACGCCAGTTCAACATGCATTTTTCAATGAACTTTTAATATGCAGGAAAGTAAAGAATTCAAGGATTGATGATGTGGACGATGTCCTAAGGACTGTCAACTTCTTTAGGGAGATGAAAGCTATAAACAGGGAATTCTTCTGTGACATGCAACTCGATGAGTCCGACAGAGTTAAGAACATATTCTGGGCGAACGCAAGCTGCCGAGGGGCATATCATGACTTCGGGAACTGCATAACGTTTGACACAACATATAAGACCAACAAGTATCATATGCCACTTGGGGTGTTTGTTAGAACTAACAACCACTTGCAGACTACATTCTTTGGTTTTTCCCTGATAAGAGATGAGGATGCAGATTCATTCAAGTGGTTGTTCAAGACATTTTTAAGGTGCATGAGAAGGAAGGCTCCTACATGCATCCTCACAGGAACAACCGCTAAAACCACCCCCAACCACCACCCCCCATCCAAAAAACAAAAGGAAAATAACATAGTAAAATGTTGTGTCAGTTCTATTGGTATATATGTACAACCATCTGCTGACCACTCCGAGTCTATTTTCTCATTACCAGACCAGTGCCCGGCAATGGCTTTGGCGATCACAGATGTTTTTGAGAACACAGTACATAAGCTATGCCGCTGGCACATTATGAAGAAGTACAGGGAACACCTCGCGTACCTGTACTACCTGCACGATGACTTTAAGGATGAATTCACATCAATGCTCAAATGGCCCCTCATGCCAACTGAGTTTGAGGATGCCTGGAAAAGACTCATGGATAAGTACAACCTCCACGATGATGCCACAATGGTGGGCATGTGGAACAAGCGTGAGAAATGGATATCAGCCTACTTCAAAGAAATTTTCTGCGCCAAAATGAAATCCACACAATGAAGTGAGAGCATGAACTATGTGCTCAAGAAGAACTACGTAAATGAGAGACATAACCTACACCGGTTTGTCAGCCAGGTAAACTCCTGCGTCAAAACCAGGAGGCAGACAGAGAACCAGGAGACAATGGGTAACCGGGTATAGCTCTATCACTTGTGGTAAGACAAAAAATTACATGCTTACTAAAGTAAAAACTTTATTAGAAGTTTTTGCTGTGAGAAAACTAACAATTTGGTCATCATTCTTGCATGTGCAGAAGGAACAAAACACGCTGGCCTTTTATTGGTTTGACACCGAGATGGCAAAGCTGTACACATGAGCTGTGTACAGCGAGATCAGAGATAGGCTAAAACTGAGCACACTCTTCACGGCGACAGAGACGGAAGAGCCCACAAAGTACCTAGTGCGCTACAACCACCCGCAAAAACTATCTATGTTGGCTCAGTGCGTGTTCCAGGTAGTTGCAGACCCCGTGGGAGAAACATATGAGTGTGAGTGCAGGCTATGGGACCACACATGTGAGGACTACAAAAAAGATGTTACATACTGTACTACTTTTTTTGCAAAGTTTTTGTTCGAATGAAATGACAAAAAACATGCACCTCTTCCAAAAACAAATACAGGTCTTTTCTGCGTGCATGTCCTGTGCATGATGCAGACAATTAAGGCTACCAACGTTCCAGAGAAATACATCCTCAGGAGATACACCAAATGCCCGAACATCCAACCAACATTTGACAGAAATGACTTGAGGACAGTAGCATCAAACAATGCATCCCAATACTGCATTGAAAGCTCACTGCTGACGCTAAACATGAGGGTGCACAGAAAAAGCTTGAGAAGCCAAGAGCAAATGGCAAGGTCACGGGTCGTCATGGACAAACTTGAACAAGAACTCGACGCCATGCATTTTGCTAAAAATGGAGGTGTCGCGGACAATGAAGCCATTGAGCAGGATATTCTACAATGTTATCCGAGATGAACCATCTGGGAGCTATTGACCCGTTTGACAACGAGGAAGAGGAGCAGCAGCAACCGGAGCTTGCCCATGTGCACACTCAAGAGCACCGACAAGCTCACATGCGAGATCATGAGCTTGATGGTGCTGTAGGCGAACGACATGACAATAGCACATCCTACCAGCAGCAGCAGGAAAGGGTGATTAAACCACCCATATTCTCAAACACAAAGGGGAGGAAGAGCAAGACGCAAGCAGGAAAGCTGCGAAAGCAGCAGCCAAAAAGCCACCACACCCCATCAAGTGTGTGGAATTTGGCCCAGACGGCAAACCTCTCTGGATAAGGGCATGCGGATTCTGCAACGTCGTGAGCAACCATAACTACCGCACATGCCCACTCCGCACAGATGCCACTATCAACAAAAACAAGCAGATTGGAGCCACCCAGCTTTCTACCAATGGAGACAACACATGTAACAGCTACACTTGCCGCAGGTGAGGGGGAACTGATGGACATATTGCCCGCATGTGCAAAGTGGGCAAGGAGGTCAGTGGAGCTGAACAGAAACATGGTAAGGTACAGAGTTCCAAGCAATCAAATGAAGACGATAAAGAAGAAGAGTTTGACGAGAATGACGGACAATCAGACAAAGACAATGAAGATGACAGTGTCGGGGGCGAGGAAACTGGAACTGACAATGAAGCTGCCAAGGCTCAACCTGGAAAGAGCGCCGGCAAGGCACAACATTCGGGGACAGTTAGGAGAAGCTCAAGACTGAACAATACATAGTGGTTATCTTGCTGCGTCAACTAAAAAATAACCTTGTAGTCTAAGTTGCATTAGCACACAATGAGGAAGCATTTCAGAAACACTGTCGTTACCAAAACTTATTTAGCTTTATCGTCGATTTCTCGATCAGTACTATAGTTAAGATATAATTTCTGATTTGTGCCTGCTGGAGCAGTGACATTATTATGTAAACCATTTGATAATAATTTTGAATGCAGTCACAAATACGTTTGAAAAAACTTATCTGGATATATCTGACGCAAAACGCTACTATCAACCAGTAATGATAACTCTCAGTCGTCAGTACAAGGCAGAGTACACATCAGTACTGATATAATTTCTGATTTGTGCCCGTTGGAGCAGTGACATTATTATGTAAACCATTTGATAATCCTTTTGAATGCAGTCACAAATAAATTTGAGAAAACTTATCTAGATATATCTGACGCAAAATGCTACTGTCAACCAGTAACTCAACAAAAAAATGTCAAGGAAAAATTTAAATTCTTGTAGTACATCAGTACTGATAATTCTCAGTCGTCAGTACAAAGGCATAGTAAAACAAACACACCAATGAACGACTCAAAAAAACATCGTTTTGAAAAAACAAAGCTATGCCTGCTTCTGCCAGTCCCAATTCAGAAAGACCATCAGTACATAAAAATAATTACCTCAAGCAAAATGCGAATATAATACATCCTGTACCGATGAAAATCTAATTTATCTATAAAAAATACTCACAAATTATCTTGATATAAACAATCCTTTAAAAAAATATGAAAATTGTTTCAAAAAACATTAGCACCACACATAGTCTTACTGGTATTTGGTACGTTCAATTACACTTCAATCACCAGTCCAAGTATGACAGTAGAGGAGTTCAGACCTCCATTAACACCGACGCTGACACGTGCAAGTGGGATAAGCAGCTGATAAGTACAGCTTGACTATACGAATCGATGCCACTGTAAAATGCTATCATCACCACCGCAGAGACGTGCAAGTGGGATTTGTCAAGTCATAAGTACAGCCTGACAAGACTAGTCAGTTTAACAGTAAAAACCATTTAACTTGGATGGTTAGTTCTTCCACGCCTCCACCAGCGCCACCCACTGAGTGGTTGCCACAAGGGACTGCAAACAGTGACCCCACGCCACAACACCCACTACACCCACGCTCCCGAATGAACCGCCTCCCATAAATCCCCGTCCATGCACGGCAAAAAAACCCATTCTCTTCCAGCTCTCCCTCGTTCCCACAAACCACCATTGCCACTTCCATTTCCACTGCACACAAACCAAAAACTTCTCTGTCCCAAGTCCACAGTCGCCGGAGGAAGGCAATGGCGGAGGAACCATCCGCCAAGCGTCATCATGCCGAGACATCGGACAAGAGCAGCAACCTCGTCGACATTCACGTCCCCGGCGAGAAGCGCGAGTACACAACAACCCTCAAAGGGGTTGAGCTCCACGGCAATGAGACGCTGGAGATCGTCTGCACCAGCGTACCAGAAAAGGCCGACGAGGTGATCTCCAGGCTCTAGAGGAAGCTTGGTGGCAGGACTCGTAGGATTGTCGGTGTTGGTGTGCACTACACCAACAAAGATGAACCTCCCCAGATGGCAGCAGTCCTGCAGTTGTGCGTCGACGAACTCTGCTTGGTGTACCACATCGCAGCGGCCACAAAATGGTCAGCAATCCTACTCATTTGCCCTGCATATGGTTTATTTGTTTTATTAGTACTGTATACTGAAAATTTAATCAGACTTGTTTCCCCACTACATGTACTAATGTGGTTTGTGAAAAGTGGATGCACTACTGCATTTTCTCAAGTAGATATACTATAAATGTATTTTTGAAATTGATGCACTGGATTACTATTTGGAAAATCTTGCAGAAGATTAAATTCTGAAGTTGATCGACTAGTGTAGTTTTTGAAGTTGATCCAATAGAGGAGTCTATGTACTCGATGTGTTAAAAACATGTTTCTGAACTTGATGTAGTGAAGTATTTTCTGAATTTGATCTAATGTTATTTTCATAAGAAAATTAACTAAGGACTTGGTGAAGCACTGGTTATGTGTTATCCTATTCAACAAAAGTAGACTAAACTAGTACCAATGCAGAACATACAAAATTGACTGAAACTATGTATAATCCAAGAAGAAGAATAACATGATGTACTTAATTTAATTTCAGAACTTTCTTTACTAGTTTTTGAAGTACATTCATCCATTGTTTATCCTACAGAAACAACTACTTCATGGATTCATCGCTTGTAAAACAAAACAAAAATGAATAATTCAAACATCAAAGTAATGCTAATATTCAAAATGTCTCTGCCCTTGCAGGCCCAAGCGCCTGACCGAGATGCTGCAGCATGAGAAGTTGTTCACATTTGCTGGTTTCAGCATTGAAAGCGACAAAGAGAAGCTGAAGTTGTCCGGTATGGAGATCAACCCCAACAAGTTCATCGACATTCAGCGCAAGTGGAGAGTTCCATACACCGGAAAAGAGTACGACTCCTTGACTAATGTTGCAGCCAGCGCCATCCACCCATTCTACAAAGGCATGAAGAACAAGATCAACATGCAGGAAGACTACAAACTGTGGGGGACCAGCGAGCTGCCAGACAACCTCATCGAGTACGCAGGAGTAGATGCTTACGCCGCGTACAAGTCATGGTTCATGATCGACTACATCACAGATGGTTCGGAATATGCGAAAGACCGGGAGGCTGAAAACTACTACGACCGCCCCTATTGCCCCTTTACGGGATGAAGATACATCAGAGCCTGCCTTCATTTTACTTCCGCTTGTGCTTGCCTTTTATCTTGTTGTTTCAAATTAGTAGTTTGCTCTTGTTGGGTTGAACCAGTATTATTATGTCGTGCTTCTCTTGTTTGAACAAGTTTAGTTATGTCATCAAGTACAATGTTTTGCTTATCTCATTATATAAGTTTGGTTTGGTAGCTTCGTATGTTGTTAATCCATCATTTCAAAATTGAAAAGTAGCTTCTGAATGGAACGTTGTCGCTGCTCTAAAGTACTAGTTATGATGCGACTAATCACACAACGTTGCTCCATGTCAGTACAACTAGGTACACTTGATCGGACAGTACATACTTACTACAATAAAAAATACAAAGAAGCACTAGCCCGTAAGCGCTACTATGAATGCACTGTTAGTACAACTCAGTCTACACGCAAGTCCCACAGTTCTGAAAATGACACCAGAAGACACTTGAGAATAATCACGAAAACAAACACAAAAAAGAAGCCAAAAAACTCAAATGAAAAAGATTACACTCACACAAAACTGACAAGAACTAGAACAAAAAGTATCAGTCCAAGTCACTGGTGGAGTCAAGTACTAGATTCAAACAAACAAAAAAAATTGACCGCCCAATGTCACGCACAGGCCCTGACAATGCTAGATACTTGAACTCGAGCCCGTGGGCGAATCCCGAGTAATCCGCACAACGCAGGACCCGCCGACATGGGCCCATAGGTCAAGAGAGAGAGCGAGCGTCGTGTATAAGCGCTCAGGTAAGTGTTCGGAGGACTTCGACTGGTGACCCTCGGCAGCGCTTATAAACAGGTCTGGAGCCCCCTCGACTAGCGAGGTGGGACTAAATCCAGAGCGCACGCGCACGACTCACTGCACAGCCGCGCGGACGAGCTATCTAGGCCGGAAAATGGCCCAATAACCTGCATCATCAACAAAACACCCCACCAATAAGCCCAAGCCTAGGTAACCAGAGGGCGGGACAAAAGAAATATAAACTACAAGAAAAATGTTTGTCAATTAACCTAAAAAGGAAAAAATATGATACAAAAACAATGAACCTCTAAAAAGAACATAACTTAATAGACTATCTGTTAAATGTACATAATTTAAAAAACCGTATTAAATATTACTTTCAAGTTCAACTACTAAAACTCAAAAAGTTCAAACATATAATGTTTGTCAATTATGCTAAATTTCTTATTTATAGAAAAACTGACAAGTTTAACTACTAAAACTCTAAAAGTTCAAACATATAATGTTTGTCAATTATGCTAAATTTCTTATTTATATAAAATCTGACAAGTTCAACTACTAAAACTCAAAAAGTTCAAACTTTATTTAAAAAACCGAATTAAAATATTACTTTCAAGTTCAACTACTAAAACTCTAAAAGTTCAAACATATAATGTTTGTAAATTATGCTAAATTTATTATTTATATAAAATCTGACAAGTTCATCTACTAAAATGCAAAAAGTTCAAATAGAATTTATTTGTCAATTCTGCTAATTTTCTTATTTATATGAAATTATCCACACCGCAACGAACGATCTGGTCGTAAAATAATCTCAAACCCCCACCCCCATCCAAAAAAAATCAGTTCAAACATACATACGACATCAGTACTAAAACAGCAGGATCAGTCAGGCCACTCGCACCACTGTGACATCAAATTTCAAACCCGTGCGCTGTATGAAATTACAATTCAGTTCACACAGTACTAAACCATAAGTGCACTAAAATGAGAAATACAAAAACTATAAAGGCCTAACTTAGGTTGGTACAGATGAAAATAAAATAAGTACAAGTTTTGAGCAACAACTCCCAGGGCACTGAAAAAATGTTTTGAGATAAACTAGTGTATAAGACTTCAATAGAAAAACAATACTTAAACATCCACACGGAAAAACATCACAGAACATACGTCACCTAAACAGTGCAAAATGCCATCATCACCACCGCAGAGACGTGCAAGTGGGATTTAGCAGATCGTAAGTACAACTTGACAAGACTAATTAGTGCAGCAGTAAAAACATTTTTCTTGGATAGTTAGTTCTTCCAGTCCACCACCCGCGCCACCCACTAGGCGGTTGCCACGACGCACTGCACCCACGCCCCCCACGACCAGTACACCCACGCCCCCGACGAACCGCCTGCCACACACCACCGTCGACGCACTGCAAAATACCCCATTGTCTTCCATCTCTGCCTCATTCACAGAACCACCATTGCTGCTTCCATCTCCACTGCACACAAACCAAAAACTTCTCTCTCCCAAGCCCACAATCGCCGGAGGAAGGCGATGGCGGAGGAACCGTCCGCCAAGCGTCACCATGGTGAGACTTCGAACAAGAGCAGCAACCTCGTCGACATTCACGTCCCCGGCGAGAAGTGCGAGTACACCAAAACGCTCAAAGGGGTTGAACTCCACGACAAGGAGACGCTGGAGATCGTCTGCACCAGCATACCAGACAAGGCCGACGAGGTGATGAGCAGGCTCAGGATGAAGGGCGGTGGCTTGTATCCGAGCTTCATTGGAGTTGATGTGGAGTACACCAACGAAGAATAACCTCCACAGATGGCGGCAGTCCTGCAGTTGTGCGTCGAGGAACTCTGCTTGGTATACCACATCGCAGCAGCCACAAAATGGTAACCCATACTACTGTTCATTCATCAGTTGTACCAGTACTACTCACTAAAAACTTAATTAAAACTTGTTTCCCAACTAGATGAACTACTATAGTCTATGAAGTGGATGCACGAGTACATGTTTCTCAAGTTACATGCATTTCTGAAACTGTGAAGTGGATTGTTTCACCAGATTAGCATCTGGAAAAAAGTTTGTAGCATTCTGAACTTTATGCACCAAAATAATTTCTGAACTTGATGTACTAGCATAGATTCTGATCTTGATGCACTAGTATAGTTTATTGAATTGATGTATTAAAAGATCTTTGGTGAAGTGGTATAGGTCCATATCTTGATGCACATGTTTCTCAAACTAATTTCTGAACTTGATATAGAATTAATGCACAAGGATGTATCAAGCACTGGTATAGGTCTTTTATTCAACAAAAAAGAAAACTAAACTTGAATCAAGCAGCGCATATATCATTGACTCTGGTAAAATGATTCTCTAATTTGGTGAAGCATTTGGTGAAGCAATGAAGATAGCAAAAAAGAAAAAATAACACGGTGTAGTTGAATTTAATTTCAGGACTTTGTGTACTAGTTTTTGTGTACTAGTTTCTGAACTACATTCATGCATGACTCATAATATATAACCATCTACCTCATGGATTATCACTTGTAAAACAAAAAAGCAGAAGAATTAAATCTTCAAAAAGTAAGACTAATCTTTAAATGTGTGTCTCCCCCCTTGCAGGCCCAAGCGCCTCAAAGACATCCTGCAGGAGGAGAAATTGTACACATTTGTCGGTTTCAGCATTGGAGGTGACAAGCGGATGCTGGAGAAGTCTGGTTTGGAAATCAACCCAACAACTTCATCGACATGCAGCGCAAGTGGAAAGATCCAAAGACCACCAAATACTACGACTCCTTGGCCGATGTTGCAGGCGGCATCATCCACCCATTCTACGAAGGCATGAAGAAGAAGATGGACAGGGCAGACCACAAACTGTGGGGGACCAGCCCGCTGCCAAACAACCTCATCACGTACGCAGGAATAGATGCGTACGCAACGTACAAGTCATGGAAGACAATCGACAACATCGTGACAGGTTGGGATATTTCAAAAGAGCAGGAGGCTGACCCCTACTACCACTGCAACTTCGCGGATGAAGATGCACGAAAGTCTGCATTCGTGTTGCTCGCGCTTATGCCTATCCTTAGTCTTGTTGTTTAGATTTGTAGTTTGCTTTCGTTATGTTGAACCAGCTACCTTATGTTATGTGTGTCAGGGTTTGAACAAGTTTGCCTATGTCTATCAAGTACATCGTTTGCTTATGTGATCCAAGAAGTTTGCTAGCTTCCTATTTTGTTGATCCATCATTTGAAGTTGAAGTAGGTTGAAGTTGAAACTTGATGACTGCCACGCAGCACTAGTCATGGAGAAATAAAAATAACACATAAATATTTTCGCAAAAAAAAATAGTGGCAGACTAACTAAGGACAAAAGCAAATAGTAGCCTTCGACGCTCAGTACAGCTTAGACATGAACGGTAGTACTATCACACTAAAAAATTAGTTTTTAGTTTCAGAAGAACACTAAAAGACTAAGTTTCAGTCGAGGACAACATTCAGTACTAAAAGCATCGTGCTAATAGTAGTTAGAAATTCACTAAGTACTGCAACAGGAAAAGCAAAGAAACACCAGTACGTATTTCCTAGTCATTAGCATGATAGGACTGAAAGTTCTGGTACACTTGAACACACAGTACATTCATTCTACAAAATATAAAAAGGAACGGGAAGCTTCAGTTCACATTCCCTAAAACAGTGACACACTAAGAATAACAGTAATAATATAACTGAAATGTCAGTACAACTAAGTCTATATGGCAAGTGCTAGGACTATACCAAACATTGCCTGGAGAAGAACCACAACCTAGAAAAAGAGAGGCCAAAAACTAAATCAACAAGATATAAGTTCGACAAAGGAGAAAAATCACAAGAAACACAACAGAAAACGTACTAGCCTCAAACAACACAAAAAATAAATAATTAATCAAAGTACTAGCACATTTGACATATCAGTACAACTTAGTTTATTCGGTAAGTGCTATGATGATACCAATTAATGCCTTGAGAAAGAAATAGTTTTGAACTTAATAGGACTATCTCTTAAACATAGCTAATTTAAACCAGTACTTTAACTTTTACTGTAAAGTTCAACTACTGAAGTTCAAGAAGTTCAAACAAAAATTTGGCACCAAATTTTAAAACCCTTACGCTGATGAGATTACAAATCAATACTAACAGAACTATATCATAAGTACAAGAAAACAAGAGTACAGAAACTATAAAGGTCCAACTTAGGTTGGAATGAGATAAAAATAAAATAAATCTCACTTTCTCAGCAACAACTCGTAAATACACTTGAAAAAAAGTGTTTTCAGTTCAACTACTATATAAGTCTTCAGTACAAAAACTAAAACTTAAGCAAAACGAATTCCCGATGAAACATACACAAGTGAAACAGCTATTCAACCACACAATCATCATGGGAAAAAAGTTTGTTAAACATTGTGCCACACTTAAACACAACACAAAATATACTAGTTATTACATAGTACTCGACAAGACATCAAACACTACAAAATAGAGCCTACAATGTTTTCAAGAGGTATATCACACAACTATCCCATTCACTATGCAAATGATGACCATTTCTCCTATGCATCAGGAGCCAAAGCCTGAACCTCCTTGGGAAGCTCCGTCACCAGAAGATGGTTATTCCAGTTGAACACAACTCTATACAGATCCTCAGCAGTCCAATCAACAATGCGTGGCTGCAAAACAATAAAACAAATTATCAAAAATCATGACACATAAAAAAAAGGATGCACAATAAGCCAAAAACAGAAAGTGAAAAGCTCAACAAGAAACCCACATCATTATCTCGAATGTTCTCAACGATCTTTTCACCATCATAGCATCCCGCATACTTCAGAGTATAATGGCCACATTCATTTTCCCCTTGAAGTGGAACCTTGACAAATGTTGGTTTCTTTGCAAATAGATCCCAATTGTGCTGCTTGCTCGCATTGTACTAAGCATCACCATACACAGCCTTCATTACTTTGACCAATCTAGAAATCAGTAAAAAAACAAAAGAACCCACACAGTTTTAGGTCTCAGAAAAAGCAGAAACAAAGGTGCAGAAAAATTAATCCAGTACAAATAATAAATGTCACTCACAATCTTCTCACAGTCTTTGTGATAGGTGTTCTTTGAAGGACGATGGTTCTTCGGATAAGTTAAAGAGTCAAGGATGTCAACGGTACTTCGGTACCGATTCATGACATATAAGGAATAGTGGTTCACTTTCTTATCCTTTGCTAAAACCATAGGCTTGAATAGAGGCATCATGATCTAAAAAAAATGACCAAAAAAGAGATGTTAAATATTCAAAATAAAAACCAGCATCACAACAAACAAATAAAAACCAAAAATCAGCTAGTAGATCTCACAAGGTCGGCACTGAGCAAGTCTTCCTTATCTTTAACATAGCTCTTGAAATCTCTCGCTGCACTCTCCACATTAAACACTTTATTTTCATCATCGTAAAACGAACAGTCAAGCACAACCTGCAAAAAAGCCAAAATAGAAATAGACAGCGGAAAATGATCAACAAGCAAAGTATTATTAAAACTTGTAAAAACAATAGGCAGTCTTGTTCAACAGAAAGAAACCAATCTAATTGATTACCGTGATGAAATATGGACTCAGCAATATCCTTTTCCCAGATGTGAAATCAGCATTTCTCTCGGGATCTTGCTTCCAATCATCAATGAGGAAGTCCATTACATCACCCTCCATCATTTCCCAGGTGAAAAAACTTCCCAGATGCGATTCCCGGTGAAGTTAGTTAAACTTTCATCAGGCTGAGGTATCATTGAGAATGTATTCCTACAGCACACACAAGAACAAAAAGAAGGAGAAGCAAGATAAGGCATACATAGCAGTTCAAGTTGTATAAAAATGAACAGTTCAGGTCATATTTATCTAGCAGTTACAAACAACAGAAGGAAAAGAAGAGGAAAAATAATGAGAGATACTCACTCATCATACTTCTCACGCCATTCATCACTAAGCAACAGATTATACAACTTGCGAGCCTTGTCCAGGTGAGGGAATTTATGAGGGTGAAGCTACTGCAAAGGGGAGCAAAACTTTATAGGAGCTCTGGGCGCACGCTTCGTGCTTAAAACATTGCTAGAATCCAAAGCAGGATCTTTCCTAGAACCACCAGCTCTACGAGCCACTATTCCAGCAAGGGGAGATAAACCTTTGGCAGCAGCGCTCCTCATGACTCTTCCAACGCCAGCAATCTTGTCAAACACATTATCATCGCTGTCTATCAATTCCACAATGGGATTCTTGGGTGTAGTAGGTCTCTCTGCACAAGCAGCCGTAGAACCTCTCAGAGCTCCCAACCGCCCCTTCATAACACCAGATCTTGTCTTTTCGGGAGAACGCCCCTGGCTAAGATCAATAGCTACGCGCTCGAGCTCCGAGAACTGGCTGCCAAAGAACATGTAGTCATGCTCACCAAGATCCAGCCACTCACCTGAAAAAACAAAAAAGAAAGGAAAAAAAGAAGACCGCACAAAGGGTAAGTTCAAATACCTATTTCAAGACAGTACTAATAGAGAAGTACAAGCTGATTTTTTTTACGAAAGTCCATGCACACGTACAGGGTTCAATGCCAAACAAACCCCAGAAGTCAACATCAAACACATCGCTAGTTGTGCAGGTATACAACAAAGTCTTCCTAATGTCCAGAATGTCTTCATGGCTGTAATCGACCATTTCAATTACACCATCCTCCCGGCAATAATAGGTCTTGCAGTTTTGTAGCATAAAGAATCCACAATCATGCCCGTAAACAAAGGAAAAAACAAAAAATGGTACAACACAAATCCGAAAAATACAGGAACAACATCCTACCAGCAACAAAAACAACCAGCAAAAATCATTAAAACAGATACTCACGTGTTTTCCTGCTGCGGCACCTGCACAAACTCGCAAGAGAAACCATCAATATGCACCGGCGAGAATGGTTTGGCCCTGTCTACACTCGACTCCCTCCAAAGCTTCTTTATATTATCTATCATATTCCTTAAGAATCTAACTGCATCACCCGAGGTTTCATCGCGGAGTGAATCAAGACACTCGAAACGACGGAACCTCAAATTCAGAACAATCAAGCACCAATGCCCAGATTCATCGCTAGGCTCCATGGTAGCCACAAATGACGGCGGATCAAATGTAGGGAAAAAAATCTGGAAAAAAAACCATAGAGGATAAATTAATTTACCAAATCATAATGAAACAAAAAATTCAGCCTCCAAACAATAAAATAAAAGAGGGAAATTGAAATTCAGAAGTACAAACAAAAAATAAGATAATCATAAGAGTTTATATCCACCGTCCAAAATTGAGGAACAATCATATCAGTTCAATTTCCTTGCAACAATAAGTGCAGCTTTAATAAAAGAAGCACGCATCATTCATAATTACAAGGTGTAAAAGCAGGCTAATCAAGTTCATTCCCCAACCTCCCAAAACTGCAAAGAAAACATGACAGTTCTAGTTAATGAGTACAAAAAGTCCAAGTTCACCTACTTGGTCAAAACCATCAGCACCTGATCTCGTGAACCAATTTAGCACATTGGAATCAATATTTCCATCATGGATCTTGGTCTGTTGTACAAAAAGAACAACAACAGTTAGAAAATTGGCAAAACAAGTTATCATCCTATTTACAAAAAAGCAAAGTACTGACTGTCACCCATCTGGGAACTATCAACTTGTCAGTGTCTCGGTACTTCTGACATAGAGAATATAAAACAACGTCAACACTGTCTGAGTTGAGCATTCCAGTGGGGACAAACGCTTTAGCAATAGAACCAACACTGGCGTCACATTCTTTATTTTGAAACATCGGCTTGTGACTAGAAAAACACAAAAGATTACATGAATTCAAACTACTTCAACAACAACAATAATCATACGAGAGAAAGAAAAAGAGACAAAAATGGTACGGGCAAAATCCCAAACTAACCATTTCATACGATTCCTGCGCAACCTCGTAACAGCGAAGAAAAACGTATCAACCTTAACAACATTACCACTTTCTGGTTGCAAAAAATGATGAAAAATAATAAGTTCAACAACTACAAGAGAACATGTCCAAAATGCCAAAATTGAGAAGTACGCCTCATTTACAAGTCCTTACCTGGACTATCAGGGTTTGACGACGACGGTAGTTCCTGTGATGAGACCATTATGCCTCCAGTTTCAGGGTTTGACGATGGGACATCTTAAGAGGACACCAATATTGCTGTGCTTTCAGGGTTTTGTAGAAAGAAAATCCTGGGACGACAAGAGCGCCTCCTGCATAGAGGGGTCAGAAGAAATTGACAGAAGTAAATCATCATCCTCGGATGGCACCTCCTCGATGCTAGAAGCATCTTGCAATGCATCACCGTAAACATGACCTCTAGGCGGGAAATTCTCCGGCGGCAAATCTTCACAATCAGGAACATTTTCATTCCCAGCAATACCAACACCAGGCGATTTGGCATCAAGTATGCTGGCAGCGCCAACATCCTCATCAGCAACTTTGTTACCAACATTGTGCCTACTACTCAGTGGAACACCACGAGCATCATCTCCACCACTAAGGACAACCTCACGCTCAACATCAGTAATCTGATGAAAATAAAAATTCAAAAAAAGTGAATAATATGAAGAAAACTAACAATAAAAAATAAGCTACCAATAGGTGCACAGAAAAACAAACCTTGGAAGCATTCACAACAACATCATCGATCTTGCTGCTGCTAACATTCAAAGCAACATCACCAACGGGCAAACAAGGCTCATCGCCAACAATAGGACCCTGATTCAAATGTAATGAGGCAAAAACACAATGCTATTATGAGCAACAATAAACACAAGGAATTAAAGCAACAGTAACAAAAAAGGTAGCTACCCCCTTGCAAACTCTAAACGGTGTGGGATAGAAAAATGAACAAGCAATACACATTGGTGCGCATGAAAATTCAAGAAAATATGAATAAACACAATAAAAATAAAAATAACCTTGCACTTATCAGTGTATGGATCTTTAACTCCACGGTCAACAGTAGCCTCAACATTATGACTGGTCTCCTGCATGAAAAGAAAAATTAATAAACATATGTAGATCAGGAAGTTCAACTACAATACTGACAGCAGAACAACATAGTAAAAACATACAAACAATGAGGACTCACTCATATCAACAACAGGGTGCTGCAAGCCAACATCGTTCGTATGCTGATCAGAAACATTAGCCTCAGTACCATCATCAGCCCTGCTATCGGTGCAACCAGCCTCATTCTGATCAATCTGCATGAAAGAAAATTATTAATAAATAGATGAAGATGAGGAAGTTCAACTACAACACTGACAGCAGAACAACAAAGTAAAAATTGCAAACATCAAGGACTGACTCACATCAACATCAGGACGCTCGAAGCCAACATCATTCGTTTCGTGATCAAAACATTAGCCTCAGTACCAACACCAGCCTTGCTGTCGGTGGCAGCAGCCTCATCCTGCTCGAACTGCTTGATAACAACATTTGCACTTTCTTCATATGGCTTGCAGCGAGAGTTTTGCGTAGTTCTGAAATGCTTCATGTTGTTCAACAAACGAACCGAGCTCTGAACTAGATTAGCGGCACCGTCATGCATATCACTGATTAAAATTCTCTCCATCTCAACGTAGTCAACAGCTTCCTCAACATTAAATTTATGACCTTCAGGAAGGATACCATTGACACAGCTCAGACACTCAACTGTCGTTGGGACCTTTTGCAGCTCAAAACACACATTACTTAAGATACGCTCACCATGCTCCAACGCTGAAACAGCAACATCAATACCAAAACCCTGCCTCTGTGAAGCACTAGCATTAC
>NC_057807.1:403192643-403197027 GCF_018294505.1 Triticum aestivum
CATCCCTCAACTCATCGGGCAGAGATGAAAACTTCGGAACCTGAGACGACGGCATCTCCAACACTGGCCATTTATACACTCGGGAAAAAACAACCTCCTCATGAGTTTTCCACTACAAACAAGGGGAAAATAAGTTAATCAATCAATGCAATACAAGGGAAAAATAAATCATGATATTAACATATTTAAAATCAACACCACTAATAAACTTTAACTGTCATTGCCAATTTGTTAGTATTTACCAACATGCTAGTTGAACAAAGTTATTTAGTTCAACCACACATGAAACAACAGTACTAAAAAACCATACCTAAACCATACAAAATATAAACAGATAACTCTGCAGTACACATGTCCACTACAGAAAAAAATAGCTATACCTAAAATAAAAAAAGGTCTGCAAGACACAAAACAAATAAAACTCATCAGAAGCTTCCCAAACACCCAAGTCTTTGGATCTGCATTGCCTTTTTTATCAAATCTGCATCAACCAGATCAGAAAGCTTGGCAGGATCCATGAAACATATGCGGGGGACTCGCTTGTTAGGCTCCGCAGTCTTGCCACGGATAAGGCAGTCAAGGTACATTAGTACATGCCCTATGGCACAGCCTGTGATTGCCTTCCCCATGGTATCACCATCTTGGTACTTGGCAACAACCCTTCTAAGCTCATCAACCATCAGCTGGCAATAATCCATATTAGCTATGTCCTCAAAGACGAGACCCTCAAACATTGCTGCCTCTCTGGAAACACGCGGGGCAGAACCAGGCAACACAACCTTCATAAACACAATAATGAAGAACACTTTCAGAGAAAGGTCATCATTGCTAGGATCCTTGATGAGCACCTTGAGCTTATTCCTCAAATCCTTTGTCTTGATATCTTTGTTCCTGCTAATGTCAAGCTCTGATCTTAACTTCATCAGAGCGTCGTCATATCCGTCCTCTGACAGCCTTGGCGCAGAACGACCACCACGAGGGAAACCAAATAATTGTTGTATACCATCGCTAGTGATGCGAAGCTTCTTATTAGCCTCACCCATGTCAAGAGTCATTGTATCTGAATCTATCCTCACGTACAAAACTCCCATCAAAGGGCGGGAAATGTTAGACTTCATCCTCCACTTGAAGATAGAACCAAAACCAGATGGATGAACCCTAGCCACATGCCGACTCTCGAGAAATTTAGCACAAGCTTAAACCTCTCTCAACGAACATCGCACAGTTAAGTTCAATTTCCGTTGGTCACCTTCATCCAAGGCAACTTTTTCGGCATTGCCTCCCACCGTCTTGACCGGATTCATAGCGCTAACAGGCTATAAATGAAAATAAAGAAGCCACACCTTAAATAAACGAATATAGAAAACAAAACAAGCATATGAATACAAGTAAAAAAAAGAAAAGATTGCACAAGTTCAACTATTAAAACAATATCAGTACTACCCTCAATTGATGCAAACAATGACCAGCCTGACCTGGCCACAATACGAGCCCAAACACAATTAAATCATTGCAAGTACAACTAGTAAGTCACATGCAATACAAAACACATACCACTGCAAACAATGAATATAGAAAACAAAACAAGCATATGAAGGCAAGTAAAAAAAAGAAAAGACTGCACAAGTTCAACTGTTAAAACAACATCAGTACCACCCTCAAATAGATGCAAACAATGACTAGCCTCACCTGGCCAGTATACCAGCCCAAACACAATTAAATCATTGCAAGTACAACTAGCAAGTCAAATGCAGTACAAAACACATACCACTGCAAATTCATCTTCTGAATCAACTTCAATACCATATTCTTCAGATACAACATCTTCAGCTTTGACACGAGCACGTTTCTTCACACCTTTGTTCACCTTTGCAGGATGAACTTTACGCTTCTTATTTTCTTTCAGCAAAGACTGCTCTTGAAGAGGAGACGAAGAAGGCTTCTTATTTGTCAAACCTCATGGACTGCGACGAACAGGGGAGCCACCAAGTTTGCTTGGACCAATTTTTACAACAACACTATCCTCATCAGCTTTTCTATTACCATCCTGGGAACCAGCTTTCACACGTGGGCTACGCCTTTGTGTGCCATCAGGATTTCGATCTGACATCTTCCTCTTCAAAACAGCTTTCTTCTCCTTAACTCCATCACGATCAAACACTTGCGTCAAACGAGTTTGCATCAAGTTTGTCTTCACAGGCATGTCACTTCCATGAGATCCGGCATCAACAGTTGAAAAAGCAGCGTCACCACCTTCATCGCCTACACATTTAGGAGCTTGAGCAACATCAACATCACTTTCTTGCACACAGGCAGCCTTTTGACGCCGTTCCAACTCCTTTCTCTTCTAGAATTCATACTTCTTCTTTCTTATCCTTTCATCTTCAAGCTGTAACTCCATAGGAACATCCTCAGCCTGGGTAACAGGCTCAGTGCCATCAACACTTTGAGACTGAGTAACAGACAACTGCAAGCTGCCATCACCATCATCAACGTTAAGAGAATACATTCCATCATTATTATCTTTAACAACATCAGCAATGTCCTCTGGAACACCATGGCTGTCATTAACTGCATAAACCAATAACATAACCACACACATAAAAAGTTAAAACACAATTAACATTGCAGACACAAGATAAATAAAGCGCATAGCATCAGACACAAACAAACGGAACAACTGATGTAACTAAGCATATATATGTATTAAAGGCTGATAAAGAAAGAGAAAATATAAGGGAAACACCAGCAACATTCGCTAGTTTTTCTAGAGGATTTGGTGTCTCAAAAATAACATTCACAAGATCTTGAAAGCGTTCTGATTTGTCAGAATTAGGAGGCACTGGCACTCCAACATCTGCAACAACATCATAATTAGCAAAAAAGTACATGAACAAGCAACCAGTTCAACTGTGTGAACACTACAAGTTCACACAATAAAACAAATATGAACCCACCACTGGCAGAACAAACTTCAGAAAAGACAACTCTTTCAACACCATACTATTTCTTCACTGACTACTACAACCTATTCAAATGCCAGGACATCAGTTCAAAATACACATGGTGATAAGTACTACAACCTGTCTACAGGTCACATCAACTGACAAGACCATACACACCATACATTCCAGGACAAAATTAACAGATATAAAAATACATACAACTTATCAAGTCGATACGGCAACAACTGTACAACCTAAAAACCAGATCTATTAAAACACCATCCAAAATATAGGGAAAATCACCTGCATTCAATTTGTCCGTACTGGATGATGTACCATTGAGATCTACAGTCCTAAAATCTGCTGAACCAGATCTGCAAGACACATGAACAAAAATTAGGGCTTTGAACTATTTCAGAAACGAAGCACACCATACAAATGCAAAACTCTTACCAGCAAACACAAAATCCGCCATGCAATCCAGCATCACTGCCGCCAAACGCTCGTTCAACAGCAAAGGAACCCTAGCGAGTGCAGTCTGGGACAGCAAAGAGAGCAACAAATTAGAAATAGAGAAAAAAATCTATACATAAGAGGATGCTAGCAAAGTCAATGGCAGAGCAAAAGGAACAAACAGAGCACCCGGACCTCCACACCCGGGGTTGAACCCTCCGGTCGATGCTCCCACGGCGAAACAGGAGTAGGAACTTCCCTGCGAGAAGAGAAGAAGAGGGGAACGAAGACGGAAACGATTTGGGGATGGGAGAGGAGCGAAATGGGGAAGATCGGAGGTTAAAAGGTGAGTGGGAGAAAACGGACGGCTAAAGCCCATAACCGTGGCGAAGCCCACTATCTCTGGGCAGTTACAAAAGATAATACCAAAAATAAACTACAATAAAAAAATTAATATAGAGGGAGAAAAAAAATGGCTAAAGAACAAATAATAACTCACAACAGTACAATAAAAATTATCAAAAAAGTACAAATGAAAAAATAATTCATAACGGTGCTGGTTTTTCCCCTAAAAAATAAAGATAAGATAACGGGGGCAAGTCATGTTACGGACTCGCCTCCGCATGCGACACCGCGGCACGCCGCGTCATCGCCTACTACGGCTCGTACCTGGCTCGGCCTCACCGGGATGGGGTAGGGGGGGGGGTCCCGACACCCCCCCGGCTCGGCCTCGCTCTAACGCGGCTTTGCACTCATTTGACAGGCGCAGTGCGGTTATTCTGTTCCCCCCACGCACCCACACCCCTAAGATACATAATGGGGCAAAGTCCATACAAGGAAGATGTGTCAGTACAAGTATGCCCCTCGGTACGGTGCACGTCGAGGTTAGTACGTCATGTTACGGACTCGCCTCCGCATGCGACGCCGCGGCACGCCGCGTCGTCGCCTGCTACACCGCTAAGATAGATAATGGGGCAAAGTCCATA
>NC_057807.1:403197332-403197961 GCF_018294505.1 Triticum aestivum
GCTCGTTCCTGGCTCGGCCTCGCTGGGATGGGGGAGGGGGGTCCCTCCCCTCCCCCCCGGCTCGGCTCGCACTAACACGACAGTGCGCTCGTTTGACAGGCGCAGTGCCGTTATTCTATCCCCCCAACGCATCCACACCCCTAAGATAGATAATGGGGCAAGTCATGTTACGGACTCGCCTCCGCATGCGATGCCGCGGCACGCCGCATCGTCGCCTGCTACACCCCTAAGATAGATAATGGGGCAAATCCATACAAGGAAGATGTGTCAGTACAACTATGCCCCTTGGTACGGTGCGGTGCGGGGGAAAGTCATGTTACGGACTCGCGTTCGCATGCGACGACGTGGCACGCCGCGTCGTCGCCTGCTACGGCTCGTTCCTGGCTTGGCCTGACCGGGATGGGGGAGGGGGGTCCCTCCCCCCTCCCCCCGGCTCGGACTCGCGCTAACGCGGCAGTGCGCTCGTTTGACAGGACAAGTGCGGTTATTCTGTCCGCCCCCCTACGCACCCACACTCCTAAGATAGATAATGGGGCAAGTCATGTTACAAACTCGCCTCCGCATGCGACGCCGTGGCATGTCGCGTCGTCGCCTGCTACGGCTCATTCCTGGCTCGACCACGCCGAGAA